>NC_135963.1:11285342-11376387 GCF_053455715.1 Rhinoraja longicauda | reverse complement strand
ATTTAAAACCTCTGTAAAGAGTAGACACCCAATAGCAGCTGCTTGTCCATTGTGACGTCACACGCTGAATACCGCGGGGGGGGGGGGGGGGGGGGGAAGGGGGGTCAGCTCGAGCTCATCTCACAGGGGGCATTGTGACGTTACACGCTGAAGACTAAATCCGCACCACAGCGCCCCCCCCTGAAAACCTTCAATAAAACCTCTGCAACTTAAAAAATATACGACCGAATTAAATAAAAATATCATTTTCTAGTAGCAATCAGCGTTGTGATTAAGGTGGTGCAAAAAAATGGTGGCGCTACGGTTTACCGTTTTTCCGAAATCAGCCGAAATCAGTGAAATATACATACAAGCTGGAATTTCTCATCCTTGTTCATTTGGTCATGGTTTTGATGGAATCAGTGTGACTGCACAATTGGCCTATTTTCGTCCCACGTAATGTCCTAACTCTATGAGACAGTCTTTTGGAAACTGCCTTTGCTCATGAAACAAACAGTTCGGGTCCGAGAAGTCGTCTTGGTTTCCTGTAGCTGATTCATATTGAAGCACCAGCACAAGACTATACTTACCTACTATTTATCATAATATCTTTCCTTATTCCAGACCGAGTCACTGCCCCCAAAACAGTGGCAAACCAGTATCTTCTTACCATATGTACCAAAGCGGACAAACATTCTGAAGGGGGCATTAGCATTACGCCTTCACAAAAGAATGAAGTCCCTGATTCACTCACGGTCCCACACTTACTGAGTGATGGATATCGCCACACTTGTCACTTGACTCTGCCCATGGACTTCAGCTGGAATCCAGCGATGATGCTCCATCTTGCTGAGATTCCTGAGTATTGTGTTGTAGTATAATCTCTCAAAACAATGCCATATCAGGCTTCAACTCCCCCTCCCACTCCCAGTCTGACCTTTCTGTCATGGGCCTCCTCCAGTGCCATAGTGAGGCCCACCGGAAATTGGAGGAACAGCACCTCATACTTCACCTGGGCAGTTTGCAGCCCAGTGGTATGAACATTGACTTCTCCAACTTTAGATAGTTCCTCTGTCCCCTCTCTTCCCCTCCCCCTTCACAGATCTCCCACTGTCTTCCTGTCCCCACCTATATCCTTCCTTTGCCCGCCCCCCTGACATCAGTCTGAAGAAGGGTCTCGACCCAAAATGTCGCCCATTCCTTCTTTCCTGAGATGCTGCCTGACCTGCTGAGTTACTCCAGCATTCTGTGAATAAATACCTTCGATCTGTACCAGCATCTGCAGTTATTTTCTTACACTACCATATCAGGCTGGCACGATTGAAAAACTGAATCCACTTTAATGGGGATTCTCAGCTGGCAGATAATATAGAAACATTATTTTACAGAATTAGCCCATTTGGCCCACTATGTCCGTGCTGGCTCTTTATAAAGCAGTCCCAATACCCTGCTTTAAGCCCGAGCGAGGTACTGAAAGTTTGATTCCCTCAAATGTCTACACAACCTCCTTTCAAAGTCAGTCACCGTCTCCATTTCTAAGACCCTGATAGTCAGTAAGTTATAGGTCACTTAGAAGCAAAAGTTAAAGTAAGTAATTATTTTCAAAAAGTAAATTGTTTTATTTTAACATTTCAATGACCTCCAAGTTCCCTTGATCTGTTAATTAATTATTTTATTTTGAATAATTTAGATTGATTTAAAATGTTTTAGATAGATCTAAAAATGGTCAAAATGTAATATAAAGGAATGGCAGATGCTGGTTTATACCGAAGATAGAAGCATAATGCTGGAGGTACTCAGCAGGTCAGGCAGCATCTCTGGAGAAAATGGATAGGTGACATTTTGGGTCAGGACTCTAAAAATCGTTTAAATTAATTGACACAAGCCAAGGTTTAGCCCTCATTTTTGCCTCCTGTTATTGTGGCTAATGCAGACAATTCTGGGTACAGAGCCTCAGAACTATGCCACCCGAGGTCAAATTAGCCTATAGGGCTTGCTACCAACTCCCAGTTGAAGAGTCATAGGGGACCAGCGAGATTAAGCCCATTGCACCCAGACCAGCTGGTGTGTATGGGCAGGAACCATGGGCATGCAACTGGGTGGAACTGCCCTCCCATGCAACCTGGGAAAGGTGGACAAACTCGAATTGTTTCCCCTGGAATGTCAGAGGCTGAGGGGAGATCTGATAGAGGCACATAACATTTTGTGAGGTATAGATAGGGTAGATTGATTCCTGGGATGGCAGGACTTTCATATGAAGAAAGACTGGATAGACTCGGCTTGTACTCGCTGGAATTTAGAAGATTGAGGGGGGATCTTATAGAAACTTACAAAATTCTTAAGGGGTTGGACAGGCTAGATGCAGGAAGATTGTTCCCGATGTTGGGGAAGTCCAGAACAAGGGGTCACAGTTTAAGGATAAGGGGGAAGTCTTTTAGGACTGAGATGAGAACGTTTTTTTTTCACACAGAGAGTGGTGAATCTGTGGAATTCTCTGCGACAGAAGGTAGTTGAGGCCAGTTCATTGGCTATATTTAAGATGGAGTTAGATGTGGCCCTTGTGGCTAAAGGGACCAGGGGGTATGGAGAGAAGGCAGGTACAGGATACTGAGTTGGATGATCATCCATGATCATATTGAATGGCGGTGCAGGCTCGAAGGGCCGAATGGCCTACTCCTGCACCTACTTTCTATGTTTCTATGTTTCTAGACAGTCAGAACTCATTTCCCAAGGTTGAAATGTCAAAGACTAGAGAGTATAGCTTTAAAGGAAATGTGCAGGACAAGTTTTATTACATTGAGAGTGATGTGTGCTTGGAACATGCTGCCAGGGTTGGTGGTGGAGACAGATTCGATAGTGGCATTTCAGAAGCTTTTAGATAGGCACACGGATATACAGAGAATGGAGGGATTTTGATCATGTGTGGGCAGAGTTGGTTAGTTTACCTTGGGGCTAACGGAATCAAGGAATATGGGGAGAAAGCAGGAACAGGGTACTGATTTTGGGCGATCAGCCATGATCATATTGAATGGCGGTGCTGGCTCAAAGGGCCAAATGGCCTGCTCCTGCACCTATTTTCTATGTTTCTATGTTCAGCACGGACATCGAGGGCTGAAGGGCTTGTTTCTATTGTTCTATGTTCTATATTCTATAAATAAGGCCCCTGCACTTGATGCCTGGACTTCTGGAAGGTCATCTGAATCTTTCTATACAATGGGTCATCTCAGTGAGTTGTGTGTTGCGATCATCAGACCCAGAATTGTGAAGTTCTTAAGAAGGAACTGCAGATGCTGGTTTACACCGAAGACAGACACAAAATGCTGGTGTAACTCAGAGTGTCAGGCAGCATCTCCGGAGAAAAGGAATAGGTGATGTTTCGGGTCGCGACCTTTCGTCAGCGTTGATAAAGACCCTTTACCAGTCTGATGAAGGGTCTCTCCAGAGATGCTGCCTGACCCGCTGAGTTACTCCAGCATTTTGTGTCTATCTCCTGAATTGTGAAGTATGCTTATTAATTAGAAACAATCTGGCCTTTAACTTGACTCTATAGGAGAGGTTTGCTCTGTTTTTATAAAACATACCCTGGATCGGATTTTTCATTATCGGAAGTCGCATTTCAATAGACAATAGATAATAGACAATAGGTGCAGGAGGAGGCCATTCGGCCCTTCGAGCCAGCACCGCCATTCAATGTGATCATGGCTGATCATTTCAGAAAGTTACCTGGAACGTTCCAGCTTTTCCTGGATCCACTGAAGTTGCTTCTGTGCTAAATTAGATTTTTTTGGTCCTTTTGGTTGATTGCCTTTGTAAGTGTTTCCACAGATCACAACGGTGTCAATCATCAGAATGGTGGCAGAAACGTCGGTATTCGGAATCTTGAAAGACAACTCGTAGTAGAGATCTGGAAAGTTCCTGTGACAAAGGGTATCATTCATTCAGTTCTGCACTCAACAACAAAAACAACACCAGCTCTTTACAACTGAACTCGAGGTAACCTCGGAGTTGGGACACAAGGAAATGCAGATGCTGGTTGATAAAAAAAGCACACAAAGTCTCCAGAGATGTTGCCTGACCCGCTGAGTTACTCCAGCACTTTTCTGACTAACCTCAGGTCCAGACCCTTGAGAACAAAAGCTTTTATTTGCCACTTCAAGCAGACTGGATTGTAATTTCCTGAGCTTTTGTACAGATGTTTAAAACGCTGTCACTCACGATTGGGAACAACAAGCAATGGATCATTCTGTTTGGCAAAACCTCAATAAAAACGTGTGCTCCTTCGTATGAGGAAGCTAGAACGGAGGAAGCAAAGAGTAAAAGAGAATCTCGAAAATCAAGAACCACTGATGGTACAGCATCCTTACTCATCTGCCCCCTGCACGGAGAGAATCTTCAAGCCCATTTGGTCTAATTAGCTACTTCCGTACACAAACTGCAACATAGATGTCCTGGTCTTACTTAACAAGTGACGAACAACAAGAGTGAAGTGTGGAAGTGCACACCTCCAGAATCAGGGAGGGTTTCCCCTGAGCTGTTATCAGGCAACTGAACCATCTTATCACCAACTACAGAGCAATCCTGACGTGCCATTCCTCTCCCCCCCCCCCCCCCCCCCCCCCCCCCCTCCTCCCCACAAGCTGCAAGAAACTCTGAAGGTGTTCAGAGTGGCTGTTTCTGTAATTATTCCTCCCTGAAGAAAAGACCACACAAATACTAACTAATTGCTGATGGAACTCTGATGAGCTCACTGTCTGGTCATTTAGTCCCTCTTTCTCTCCTCCCACTCCCTCAGTTTGTCTCCTTCATTTGGCACGACGCTTCATCTTCATCTTCCTCCCACTCACTCTCCACACATTGTGGGACCATGGGAGCAAGTGGAAAGCTCATCACAATGATCCGTGAGCTGCTGATGGCATCTTGGGGAGCACCAACAGGAAAGGGAATAAGATTTTAAGTTCACAGCCCCATGACATGTTTCCAAGAAAGCTGAGGTGACATGAAGTTCATCCAAGTAACTGATTCATCTGAGAACTGAAGAACAATCAGCAACTGCAACGAGCACCGACAGTGTAGCTGCCTGAGGAATGATTCCTGACCTGAAAACCGGGCTGTCTCCTGAGACCCTATTTGCTTTTTGTGCTTGAGGGCAGCATTGGCCAGTGAACGCATTGGCTTTGAATAAGCAATGGAAAGGGCAGGCCCATGTTTGCTCACCTCCTTCCATGCCCCCAAAGACGTACAGGTATGTAGGTTAATTGACTGGGTAAATGTAAAAATTGTCCCTAGTGTGTGTAGGATACTGTTAATGTGCGGGGATCGCTGGGCGGCGCGGACTCGGTGGGCCGAAGGGCCTGTTACCACGCTGTATCTCTAAATCTAAAAAAAATCTAAAGTTATATTTTATCCTTAATGGGTGGCGCAGTGGTAGAGTTGCTGCCTTGCAGCGCCGGAGATCCGGGTTCGATCCCGACTACGGATGCTGTCTGTACAAAGTTTGTACGTTCTCCCCGTGACCTGCGTGGGTTTTCTCCGAGATCTTCAGTTTTCTCCCACACTCCAAAGACGTACAGGTCTGTAGGTTAATTGGCTGGGTAAATGTAAAAATCGTCCCTAGTGGGTGTAGGATCGCGTTAATTTGCAGGGATCGCTGGTCGGCGCGGACCCGGTGGGCTGAAGGGCCTGTTTCCGCGCTGTATCGCTAAACTAAACTTAAGCCAAGAAAGAATTCCCCAAACTCCCAATCTACCTTGTTGTGACCTTTGCACTATTTTTATCTGCACTTGCTCTGTAGATGTAACATATTATTCACTCTGTGTCCTGGCTCTGTCTGCACATTTTGTACTCCTGTACAGTTTGATTGTACACATGCATGAATGATTTACCTGGACAGAGCGCAAACAAAAATTTTCACCCTCTCTCGCTACACGTGACAAAAATAAACCAACAACCATTTACCAAAGGTTTTTTAGATTACAATGTACTGGAAATATAGCAAAAATCTAATCAATGAACTTTGCAAAGTTATGATCTAGAAGATGAGGAGGGCAAGTGGTAGGGTTGGTTGTTGATCACAAAATATTAGATCATGTCTAGATGACAACCCTTTTAAGGGGAATAATCATTATCGAATAAACTGACATTTCAGGCTAAGTTTTTAAAAACTCCACAGCTCCCATGGCAAGTAGGAACGGCGGCTAAAATCATTAATAGGTTTCCACATCTGTTTATTTCATAAAATTGACTTTTCCATATGACGTAGATTCCTTGGATAGTTTAGCTACGTACGTATTGTTTCCCTGGAGTGCATTAATGATTAAAACTGTCCATTTCCAGGCTGCTGAGAAAGTTGACACCAAGGAAACATGCACTGCAATTGATACCACCTCATTATAAGTGTTAATTAGTGTTAACGAGCAGATGTTGAAAATCACTTACCATCTCTTAGATATCCTTGAATAAGCAATCTGTGCTGACACGTTACCCAAATGATCGTGATTTCCTGCCAGAATATACCACGGTATATTGACAATGGAAGGAGCTGTAAATACATTCTCAAATGTTTCCTATTCAAGTAAAAATAAGATCAGCTACTTAGTATATCTGTGATAGAGGAAGGATTTAATTTGGCAATGTGTGAGAATTTTAAGGCAAATCAGATGAATAGTTAACTAATAAGAGTTAAAAGAGAAGCAGTTTACTGAGATAAATTTGATTAGAAACTATGACTTGCAAAGTATTTTCGAACAGGTGATTTTCACTTGTGTTGTCTCCATGTTAACTTTATGTGCTCATCATGTTTATTCAATATTCTAGCTGCAAAAAATTCTAAAGTTTCGAGCACATGCCAACCACTGGTCACCCATTCATCCTCGTTCTATGTTATCACACTTTTACATCCACTCCCTGCACATTACGAGCAATTTACAGAGGACAAGTAACCTGTAAATCTGCATGTTTTTGGGAGATGGGAGAAAACCGGAGCACCCGGAGGAAACCAAAGCAGGAGAACGTGCAAACGCCACATAGACAGTACCCCAGGCCAGGATCGAATGCAGATTCTCTGGCGCTGTGAGGCAGCAGCTCTACCGGCTGTACCACCGTGCTGCTTCCGTTTAACCACTGAGAGTCCAAGTGATAAAAAGTAACTATTACAATGCAAAATGTGATCAAATTATATTGATCCTTCTGGCTCATTACCCTGACTTTAATTGCCTCTTTAAAAAAATTGTTTTACAACAGCTGTGTGGCTGTTTTTTTGAGGAATCAAAACACAAAGTCCTGGAGGAATTCAATGGGTCAGGCAGCCATTTTTTGAAACCTTCTTTGGACTGATGTCCAGATCATCGGAAGAAGATTCACGACCCAAAACGTTGTCTGTCCATTCGTTCCACAGATGCTGCCTGACCCACTGAGATTCTCCAGCAACTTTGTGTTTGCAATCCTGTTTTTGTAAACAATTTTTGACTTTTGCTGAAGATTCCAACATTTGCAGTTAAATGTGTCTCCATTAAAAAAGACAAATTTTGACTTAGGTAAAATATTTTATAACTTAATGTTCAGCCAACTTAGTGTTCCAGAATAATTTTTCCATGAATCCTGAGCATTCTTGAAAACAAAGTATTATGAGGACAATGATTTTACCTCCTCTTTGATGACTTATGAGCTAATAATTATTTACCTTAAATCTGAAGTCGTTTACATTCTTTACACCGCGGTAGTAAAAGTTATCTCCGACGTTCAACACAAAATCTGCTCCTGACTCCTGGGCAACTCTCCCCATCTCGTTTGCAGTAGCTTTCTGGACAGTAGTCGCATATGGTGGATAAGGAAGGCCTCCCCCATCTCCAAAGGCAATAAATCGAATTGAGTTGTCTTACAGTTAAAAAGAACACATGAGTCCAATTGCAATTGCTTTGTGAAAAGCAGAATCAGCAATTAAAATAATTCATCGTATCTGACAATTACTAGCGACTCAGAGGCTGGTGACTAATTTTACAAACAATTAATAACACTATCACTAGACACAAAATGCTGGAGTAACTCAGCGGCGGGATAGGTAGCATCTCTGGAGAGAAGGATTGGGTGACGTTTTGGGTCGAAAACTTTCTTCAGACTGAAAGTCGTGAGACAGGGAAACGAGATATAGACGATGATGTAGAGAGATATAGAACAAATGAATGAAAGATATGCAAAAAAGTAACAGTGTTAAAGGGAAACGTAGAAACATAGAAAATAGGTGCAGGAGGAGGCCATTTGGCCCTTCGAGCCAGCACCGCCATTCATTGTGATCATGGCTGATCTTCCACAATCAGTAACCTGTGCCTGCCTTCTCCCCAAATCCCTTGATTCCACTAGACCCTAGAGCCCTATCTAACTCTCTTTTAAATTCATCCAGTGAATTGGCCTCCACTGCCTTCTGTGGCAGAGAATTCCACAAATTCACAACTCTCTGGGTGAAAAAGTTTCTTCTCACCTCAGTTTTAAATGGCCTCCCCTTTATTCTTAGACTGTGTTGGGGGAGTCCTGGTTCTGGACTCCCCCAACAATGGGAACATTTTTCCTGCATCTAGCTTGTCTAATCCTTTTATGATTTTATACATCTCTATAAGATCCCCTCTCATCCTTCTAAACTCCAGTGAATACAAGCCTAGTCTTTCCAATCTTTCCTCATGTGAGATGCAAATGTGAGTGCTCACAATCACGATGCTCGAGACAATCTAGAGAAACAAGTATTTTATTTGCAAGTCTGCAGAGTTGGGTGCCTTCCCTCTCAAGACACACCGAGGTCGGGAAAATCCCTTCTTTTTATTCACTTCACTTTACAATTGTCACACCTTAAATTCCTCCCCTCTGGACTCCTTCCAATCGGAGCACTGAGGTGCTCAATCTAACGACACCGCCCCTGTTGCCTCCCACATCATACATCGCATGTGCATTTAAATGAGGCATCTTGTCATGCGGGGCGTTTTTGCAATATTCATTTATCTCATTAGGCAGGCGCAGTACAGAGTAGTTCATGCCTTCTCTCCTAGTTCTTTGGATATCTTGCCCACTCTCCTAGTGCTCTGGTTATCTTGTGCTCTCTCTGCTAGTTCTTTGGATATCTTGCCCTTATCCTTGGAATGTCACCATTTGTTCTTGCGGTTCTTATCTAGCCGAGCACAGTCGGGTCAGCTATTTCTCATGGTCCTTAGTTTAAATCAATTATCCCTTTTTACTTCTCTCTCACACTCATATGACAGTCCCTCCATCCCAGGGATTAATCTTGTGAACCTACGCTGCACTGCCTCAATAGCAAGGACGTCCTTCCTCAAATTAGGAGACCAAAACTGCACACAATACTCCAGATGTGGTCTCAAGTATTGTGTGCAGGTTTGGTCTCCTAACAGATCATTGTCAGCTATTGCTTAGTGAGAACAAACGCTGGTGTGACTTGGGTGGGGAGGATGGTGTCCTGCTGAGTTACTCCAGCATTTTGTGCGACCCAAAACGCCATCCATTCCTTCTCGCTAGAGATGCTGCCTGTCTCGTTGAGTTACTCCAGCAGTTTGTGTCTATCTTTGGTTTAAACCAGCATCTGTAGTTCCTTCCTATACACTGTATCACCACACCTGGTTCATATATTGGAATACAGTAAACCTTTACAACAGTACAAGGGTATTATTAATAATGTGTCAGAAGGAACTGCAGTAGGTGGTTTACCACGAAGATAGACATAAAAAGCTGGAGTAATTCAGTGGGACAGGCAACATCTCTGGAGAGAAGAAATGGGTGATGTTTCGGGTCTGGAGAAGGGTCTTGACCCGAAGCGTCACCCATTCCTTCTCTCCAGAGATGCTGCCTGTCCCACTGAATTACTCCAGCTTTTTATGTCTATCTTCAGTATTATTAATAAATCTAATTCAATGTTTTTATACTGAAATATAGTCTGTAGACCAAGAAGTCTCTCTGATATTTTATTGCTAATTTGATGATATAAGTCAATGTATTTTCCTTAACAATGTGGGTTGTGAAAAGCTGCAGCCCCCCTTGTCTGCACGTCCAGTACACTGCCCACTGTCACCAGTCACCACCCACTGCTTCTACTTCTACTGCCCCAACCCCACCATCCCCCTCCCCCACACCCCCTCCTCCTCCTCACACCCCTGAGCACCCAGCTCCTGTGCTCCAATCTGTCTTTCTCCACAGACCAGGTGAGGAATGAGCTCAGGAAGATCAATGCGAGGAAGGCGGCTGGTCCGGATGGCATCAGCTCGAAGCTCCTCAAGTCCTGTGCAGACCAGCTGTGCGGAATAGTGGAGCAAGTCTTCAATCTGAGCCTGAAACTGGGGAGAGTTCCACAGCTGTGGAAAACATCCTGCGTGGTACCGGTACCAAAGACACCGCACCCGAAGGAACTCAACAGCTACAGGCCGGTGCCACTGACATCACACCTGATGAAGACACTGGAGCGTCTGGTCCTCGCCCATCTCCGCCCCCTGGTGAGACCATCAATGGATTTGCTGCAGTTTGCCTGCCAGACTCGCATCGGGGTGGAGGACGCCATCATCTACCTGCGGAACAGAGCTCGCTCACACCTGGAGAGGCCGGATAGCACTGTGAGAATCATGTTCTTTGATTTCTCCAGTACATTCAACACCATCCAGCCGGGGCTTCTGGGGGGCAAGCTGGAGCGCACAGGAGTGGATCACCACCTCACATCCTGGATTCTGGACTACCTCACCAGCCGACAAGGACAAAGGACCTGGTCTCGGACAGGGTGGTCTGCAGCACTGGGGTTCCGCAGGGAACAGTGCTAGCACCATTCTTATTCACCCTGTACAATGCGGACTTCAGGCACAGCCCTGCAGACTCCTATCTACAGAGGTTCTCTGACGACTCTGCCATCGTCGGCTTCATCATGGGCGACGAGGACAGTGCATACAGAGAACTGATCAAGGAGTTTGTGGACTGGTGCCAGTGGAACTGCCTCCGGATCAACGCAGGGAAAACCAGGGAGATAGTGGTCGATTTCCGCAGGCGCAGCCAGGTCCCCCTGACACCGGTGAACATCCAGGGAATGGATATCGAGAGGGTGGAGTCTTATGTACCTGGGGATCTATCTCAACAATAAACTAGACTGGACTGAAAACACCGATGCGCTATCCATAAAGGGCCAGAGCAGAATTTATCTGCTATGCAGACTCAGGTCCTTTGGAGTGCAGGGGGCTCTCCTATGAACCTTCTACAACACGGTGGTTGCATCGGCCATCTTCTATGGAGTGGTCTGCTGGAGCAGCAATATCTCAGCGGCGGAAGGGAAGAGACTCGACAAACTGGTCAGGAAGGCCTGGGTTGCCTCCTCGACTCAGTGCAGGTGGTGGGAGAGAGGAGGATGATGGCAAAGTTAACATCACTGCTGGACAACGACTCCCACCCCATGCACGACATTGTCACTGCACTGAGTAGCTCCTTCAGTGACAGACTCCTTCACCCGAAGTGCGTGAAGGAGAGATATAGGAGATCCTTCCTTCCCGCTGCTGTGAGACTGCACAACCAGCACTGCTCCCAGCAGACGAGTCAACAATAACACCCAAGAACACACAGAAAACAGATGACAATTTATGCATCTTATATTTATAATGAATGATCTCTTGCTCTCTTGCTGTCCACTTTGCTGCTGTAACACTGTAAATTTCCCCGGTGTGGGACGAATAAAGGAATATATTATTATTTAAAAGGGGCAACTGTAAATGAGTTTGATGTTAAATAGGCAACTATACGTTATTGAATACTGATAAAAGTTTGTAAGGACAAGATGAAAGAATTGACATGGATGTAGTTTGTTTTATAATACATTTCCAATAGATTGTAAGATCTTCATAAATATCCCAGTGACTCACTTGTTGAACTACATATACCAAAGATTTCCCAGGTAATATCCTTACCCTTGGCCAAGTCACATGCATGCTAATAAGTGCCAATAGTCAGCTGATAGTGGACTGAAATTTGCCAGCATTGATACTCTTGGGCAATTACATGAAATGGAAACACATTTCCATCAAAAGTGAGAGAAACCCTGCCACCTTTCCATTTATCATAGATACACACTGCTGTTGCTCATTGGAAAGCCATTTTGACAATGTCTTTTCATGTTGGTCAGCGTGGGCAAGTTGGCCCAAAGGGCCTGTTTCCAAGCTGTATGACACACGTACATTGCAGAAACAAGATATCCAATGCCCTCCATAATGTTTGGGACAAAGACCCATCATTTATTTATTCACCTCGGTAGTCCACAATTTGAGATTTGTAATAGAAAAAAAACCCACATGTGGTTAAAGTGCACATTGTCAGATTTTATTAAAGGCCATTTTTATACATTTTGGTTTCACCATGTAGAAATTACAGCTGTGTTTATATAGTCCCCCCATTTCAGGGCACCATAATGTTTGAAACACATGGCTTCACAGCCGTTTGTAATTGCTGAGGTGTGTATAATTGCCTCCTTAAAGCCGGTATAAGAGAGCTCTCAGCACCTACCCTTTCCTCCAGTCTTTTTATCACCTTTGGAAACTTTTATTGCTGTTGAGTTGATCAACATGAGGACCAAAGTTGTGCCAATGAAAGTCAAAGAAGCCATTATGAGACTCAGAAACAAGAATAAAACTGTTAGAGACATCAGCCAAACCTTAGGCTTACCAAAATCAACTGTTTGGAACATCATTAAGAAGAGAGCACTGGTGAGCTTACTAATCTCAAAGGGACTGGCAGGCCAAGGAAGACCTTCACAGCTGATGACAGAAGAATTCTCTCTATAATAAAGAAAAATCCCCAAACACCTTTCCGACAGATCAGAAACACTCTTCAGGAGTCGGGTGTGGATTTGTCAATGGCCACTGTCCGGAGAAGACTTCATGAATAGAAATACAGAGGCTACACTGGATGGCCAGGTTACAGTTTGTTAAGTACTTAAAAGGGCAACAACAGTTCTGGAAAAAGGTCTTGTGGACAGATGAGACAGAGATTAACTTATATCAGAGTGATGGCGAGCAAAGTATGGAGGAGAAAAGGAAATGCCCAAAATCCAAAGCATACCACATCTGTGAAACACAGTGGTGGGGGTGTTATGGCCTGGGCATGTATGGCTGCTGAAGGTACTGGCTCACTTATCTTCATTGATGATACAACTGCTGATGGTAGTAGCATAATGAATTCTGAAATGTATAGACACATCCTATCTGCTCAAGCTCAAACAAATGCCTCAAAATTCCTTGGCCGATAATGATCCCAAACATACAGCTAAAGCAACAAAGGAGTTTTTCAAAGCTAAAAAATGGTCAAGTCAATCACCCGATCTGAACCGATTTGAGCACGACTTTTATATGCTGAAGAGAAAACTGAAGGGGACTAGCCCCCAAAACAAGCATAAGCTAAAGATAGCTGCAATATAGGCCTGGCAGAGAGAAGACACCCAGCAACTGATGTCCATGAATCGCAGACTTCAAGCAGTCATGCATGCAAAGGATATGCAACAAAATACTAAACATGACTACTTTCAATTACATGACATTGCTGTGTCCCAAACATTATGGTGCCCTGAAATGGGGGGGGACTATGTACACCGATCAGCCAAAACATTATGACCACTGACAGGTGAAGTGAATAACATTGGTTATCTTGTTACAATGGCACCTGTCAAGGGGTGGGATATATTAGGCAGCAAGTGAACAGTTCTTGAAGTTGATGTGTTGGATGCAGGAGAAATGGGCAGGAGCAAAGACCTGAGCGACTTTGACAAGGGCCAAATTGTTATGGCCAGACGACTGTCAGAGCATCTCTGAAAAGGCAAGGCTTATGGGTGCTCCCGGTCAGCAGTGGCGAGTACCTACTGACAGTGGCCCAAGGAGGGACAAACCACAAACTGGCGACAGGGTGTTGGGCACCTAAGGCTCATCGATGTGCGAGGGCAGCGAAGGCTATGCCGTCTGCTCCGAACCGACTGTGGGAAGACGACAAGCCTGTGGAGGGAGTGTGATGCTCTGGACAATGTTCTGCTGGGAAACCCTGGGTCCGGCCATTCATGTGGACGTCAATTTGACATGTGTCACCTACCTAAACATCGTTGCAGACCAGGTACACTCCTTCATGGCAATGGTATTCCCTGATGGCAGTGGCCTCTTTCAGCAGGATAATGCGCCTTGCCACACTGCACACATTGTTCGGGAATGGTTTGAGGAACATGATGAAGTGTTCACGGTGTTGCCCTGGCCTCCAAATTTTCCAGATCTCAATCCGATTGAGCATCTGTGGGATGTGCTGGAACAACAAGTCCGATCCACGGTGGCTCCACCTCACAACTTACAGGACTTGAAGGATCTGCTGCTAATGTTTTGGAGCCAGATACCACAGGACACCTTCTGGGGTCTTGTAGAATCCATGCCTCAGCGGGTTGGCGCTGTTTTGGCAGCACATGGAGGACCAACAGCATATTAGGCAGGTGGTCATAATGTTTTTGCTGATCGGTGTATAAACACTGCTGTAATTTCTACATGGTGAAACCAAAATGTATAAAAATGGCCTTTATTAAAACATGACAATGTGCACTTTAACCACATGTGATTTTTTTCTATTACAAATCTCAAATTGTGGAGTACAGAGGCAAATAAATAAATGATGGGTCTTTGTCCCAAACGTTATGGAGGACGCTGTACATCACATTTTGAATAAACTTAAGCAAAATCTAGCCTTTATCAAAGCATTTCTAAGTGATGCAATTAGAATTTGCAGAAAAATATTAGGAAAACATACGTGTTAACAAATGTAATGCAAACACAACTTACCTTTTTGTGGATAGGACTGTACAAATAGCAAATAAGCTATTGCCATGTAAAGCATTTGTTCAAACTGGCCCATGATCAAGCAGTAGGGAAACAGACCCAGCAGAACGTGCGACGAAACCTAACTCACTTGCAGCATAGTTTGATTTTACCTGCACTTGATTCTTTCGAAACTGACACCAAAATCCTTAAAAAGTAATAAATTGACACAAAAACCAGAAAAGAAATAATGGTTGCACTAGAAACACGCGCCCAGCAACCACTATCGTCTAATGGAACTAACTTTAGCAGAAAGCCTGCTTGTTAGGGCAGTTAGGACAGGAAATCCAGAAATATATTGCTGATATAAGTTTTTCCTTTTAAAAGGGGAAGACATTATGAAAGCCGTAAAATTAATACCACAACTAAGAAATTTCACATTACATTGTAAACTAACATTGTTTTGGCTCATAGAACATTACATCATAATCGGATGTTGCAAAAGACTTCAAGAACAAAGGCAACAGAATGTTGATTAACAGTATCGCACATTATCTGATTTGCTCGTCTGTTCTTCAGTTCCCTCCATATTTCTTTATCTATCGTTGGCCGGGGTCATTTTCCTGATGAATTACTGATTCTAAATCCAATTTACATTTGGCCTTAGCATAAATGGAGACACTCCGTGATCAATTGGAAGGTATTTTCTTTTCCTGGACAATCGCCACTTTTTTGTTGTTCTTGTTTACATATAATAACTGAAATGCGGATACATGATTGCTGCTGCAAAGAGATGTTGCATTACCTCTGATAAGAGATAAGCAATAACTCAGATCATTTTTTTTAAAACCGAGATCGTATAACCAAGTGTTTCGTAGATGCTATATGTTTTCAGTTAAAGACACGCTCTACATCCAAGACTCCATGTAACGCTTGTTGACCCAAATTCAAAATTACTCACACATTAGCATAAAGTTAACATTTAACGTCTTTATTTTTTTTCTGTAAAACATTAGGAAATGAGTTGCAGATATCAAATTATTGCATAACAAGAACATGCCATCATGTAGTGCATTCCTAGGTTACTTCATTTGTACTGTACATGAAACATTACAGGTTATCTTCATTAAGGTAACAATTCAAACATTTTCTAGGTGAATTTTACTGGATCTACAAGCCTCAATATTAATATTTCCAAATATACAGCTCTCAACAAGACTACAAATTAATGATTTTTTTAATTCAATTTTATTACAGCATCTTCAAACTGAGAATTAATTACAAACGGAAATATTTAGTGCAGGGTAGAATGCAAATTGTACTGACTTCTTCTGTAAATCAATCTACTTCTCCATTCAGAAACAGATTAGCAGATAGGTTTTAGGAACCAAATTCCACCGTTTCAGCAGTAATCGGCTTAAATTCATAATTACCTCTACCATCCATGTGCAAATAATGCTGAAAACAAAAAGAAAACCATTGTAATACATCAAAGTATAGATCGTTAAAACAAAATTGCAAGCAAAGTTTGGGACAAATTAGCTTACATCTTTAATATGACCAATCAGAAATTTAGTACATGTGACCTGCAAAACATTTGAGAGGCAAGCATATCTTTCTCAGGGAGAAGAGTAATTGGTAAAATTATATATATTTTGAACCTTTTTCAGACTCCTGTTAGTGACAGTTTAAAAACATCAAATTTTCCTAGTAAATGGCTAATACATGTGAATCACATGATAATTGTAGTTTGAGACACAATTGAAGAGAATTTATTAAGAAGTTTAAAGTAACTACTTTGTCCCTACAAAATGCATATTATGTAGTGGTATGCTGGAATTTGAAAAGGTTTCTGAAGTTGGCTTTTCAGGATTTGTCTCTAACCTGGACATTACGAATTTTCTAAAGAAAGTGGTCCAATATGCCTGTTTTTAGGTTTGCAATTCCAAGCGTACAAACCCAAAGTAGGGGATCCCAACTAATGTGACCTTTATGGATTAGGTTTAAATAGAAATGCAGTACCTGACAGTTACAGCAATCAGTCGCCATTGTCTAAGGATAATACCAATTCAAGTGTAGATGTTTATTTAACCTGCCAACATTCAGCTGGAGAATGCCAGTGGGTTTGGAAATAATTCAATTTAAATAAACCATGCTTGTGTATTCACTTCTGTTTTGTTTAGTTTAATCTGCTCCAATTTAATTCTACTCTGCTATTACATCCAGCAATGAACTGGGTAATAACACCTTACTCATCCTGTCTGCAGGTAACTCCATCAATTGTCCACAGGATATCTGTCTAAAATCATGCTCTAGGACAAATGTATCCTAGTTAAGAACTTTTAATTGTTTAAAAGTTCTTAGAATTACTCATTTGTTCCATGGATTTTCTTCTGCATTTTCTGTTAATCGGCATTACTTCACTAACCTCATGGTGAGTCCAGAGAGATTTTCTGTGTGACACAGTGAACAGAGTGATGCCAACCTTTTGGAAGAAAAATGATATGGATCACACTCATCACAAATAACAAAATATTAATTGTCAATCCAAACAAAGATTGTCTTAACAGAATCCTTCATCTTTTTTACAGAATTCTAATTAGTACAAAATAACACGTTAAAAAAGCATATCACAAAGTTTAAACATTAAATTTGTGCAAAGCAGGAATCTTCTCTCTATTCACGAAAAAGTGGAATTCAAACTACACATAGCACAAAAAGTAAGGAAATTTGTGTTTGGTAGATTATTTCTTTGTTGTAACAATGCTTCTTGGCAATAAATCTTATACCGTTGGAAAGCCTGTTTATTTCCCTTTTAAAGGTGCCACATTTGTAAGGAACATGCATTTGTGGGATGAGCAGCAGAGCTGAGTATATGGGTTGCGCCCATGAAAAATTTGCCAAATCTTCTCTGCCAATGCCAAACAGCTTATTCTGCTGTTGCTATTGACTCTTGTTTTGAGCTTCTGGTACCCCCAGGTGCTGACAATCAGGTGCCTGATTGGCACCTGATTGGCAGCATCTGTGAGCATGGGCCCTGCTACAGTGGTCAGTAGGTGTCTGCTCCAAGAATCGGCATGCCACGTTTGACTGATCTGGATAGGGCCCGTGCGATAGGGCAACTCAAGCTGGTGTTCCGCAAAACCAAGTTGCGGCATTATTTGGAGTGAGCCCTAGTACCATCTCCAAAGTGAAGGCCAAGTTCCATATAACGGGGGATGTCAGAGACAGGCCGCGAAGTGGGCGTCCCAAGAAGACGACACCCGAAGAAGACCGTTTCCTCACCCTGTCAGCACTTAGGAACCGTAGGCTGTCTTCTACAGATTTGCAGTCAAGGTTTGCAGGACGATATGGCCGACGGCTCTCTGCCCAGACAATTCGGAACAGACTGCACGCAGCCGATCTCCGGTCTCATAGGGCTGCCAGGAGGCCTGCCATGACTGCCCTTCACCGTCAGGCCCGTTTGCGCTGGTGTCGGCAACACGTGCACTGGAACCTGAACATGTGGAGGAACGTTATGTTCAGCGATGAGTCCAGATTCTGCCTACGGCAGTTGGATCATAGGGTCAAAGTGTGGAGAAGACGCGGAGAACGCTATGCTGATTGCTGTACCGATAGAGTAACATCTTTTGGTGGAGGCAGTGTGATGGTGTGGGGCGGCATCTCCCTCACTGGAAAAACGAGGCTTGTCATCATTGGAGGCAATCTCAATGCAGAGAGATATCGAGATGAGATTCTGCAACCAGTGGCAATCCCATATCTCCACAGTCTGGGACCGAACTCTATCCTCCAAGATGACAATGCTCGCCCCCACAGAGCAGGGTTTCTCAGAGACTACCTCCAGAATTTGGGAGTGGAGAGGATGGAATGGCCTGCCAGCAGTCCTGACCTCAACCCCATTGAACACTTGTGGGATCAGCTTGGGCGTGCTGTTCGTGTCAGAGTGACCAACACAACCACGTTGGCTGACTTGCGACAAATGCTGGTTGAAGAATGGGATGCCATCCCACAACAGTGTGTGACCAGGCTGGTGACCAGCATGAGGAGGAGGTGCCAGGCTGTTGACCAGCATGAGGAGGTGCCAGGCTGTTGTGGCTGTGTATGGTTCTTCCACACGCTACTGAGGCTCCTGTTTATTAAATGAATAAATTGTTAAATTGCCAATATGTCTTGTTTCTTCAGACTTCAATCATCCAATCCACGAAACAACACCGAACAAGAGTCAATGGCAGAATAAGCTGTTTGGCATTGGCAGAGAAGATTTGGCAGATTTTTCATGGGCGCAACCCACATACTCAGCTCTGCTGCTCATCCCACAAATGCATGTTCCTTACAAATGTGGCACCATTTAAAAGGGAAATAAACAGGCTTTCCAACGGTATAAGATTTATTGCCAAGAAGCATTGTTACAACAAAGAAATAATCTACCAAACACAAATTTCCTTACTTTTTGTGCTATGTTTATCTACCTCATTGGACACCCTCGGACTATCTTTGATTGGACTTTACTGGCTTTATCTTGCACTAAATGTTGCTCCCTTATCATGTATCTTTACACTGTGTATGGCTCGATTGTAATTATGTATTGTCTTTCTGTTGACTGGTTAGCTTCTCACTGTACCTCAGTACATGTGACAATAAACTGAAACGTGCTGAGCCAGAGAGCTAACACGTAGCTTTACATTTACAATGCTCACATTTGTTCTCACCTCACCATCATTAAGGTACATTTGAGGCATGAAAAGATATTTTCTACAGGAAGAGGAGTAATGGGAGAAGCTAATATGTATTTTAAACCACCTTCAGGCTCCTGTTACTAATATTTAAAAATGTATAAACAGTTCCTCTTGATTAATTGCTAATACATGTGATTTTAATTTTAGTTTGTTTGAGTTGGAATTTAAGAGAATTTATTGAAGTATTAAGAAATTTAATGTACTTTGTTCCTGCAAAAATTAATTATATCTAATGTTTTTGTTACAATCATGGCTTACCTTTCTGCAGTGGCTGTAGATGAAGCCTTCAACATCAACACTAACTGCACTGGTACATTCATCTAAGATAGCAAACTGTGGCTTGTGGTAAAATAATCGAGCCATCTATATTAAAATAAATGAAACAACACAATGTTAGCAGGTGCCCACTAAAGTCAGAGTCACCGCAATCAAACATTCCTTTCAAGCAACTTAGCCGAGAAGATCCAAAGTGTTGGAGCAACTCAGTGGTTAGGTAGCATCTCTGGAGAACATGGATAGGTGATGTTTCGGTTCGGGACCCTTCTTCTTGGTCTGAAGAAGGCTCCCAACCTGAAACGTCACCTATCCATGTTCTCTGAGATGCTGTCCGACCTGCTAAGTCATTCCAACACTTTGTGTCTTCCTGTGTAAACCCAGGCATCTGCAGTTCCTCGTTTCTACATTTTAAGCAAATTAGCCATTTGACTTATAGATTTAATTTAATGGTAAAGATTATTTTGGGGGGAAAAATACATAAAACTTAAGAATAATATGACAATAGACAATAGACAATAGGTGCAGGAGTAGGCCATTCAGCCCTTCGAGCCAGCACCGCCATTCAATGCGATCATGGCTGATCACTCTCAATCAGTACCCCGTTCCTGCCTTCTCCCCATACCCCCCTCACTCCGCTATCCTTAAGAGCTCTATCCAGCTCTCTCTTGAAAGCATCCAACGAACTGGCCTCCACTGCCTTCTGAGGCAGAGAATTCCACACCTTCACCACTCTGACTGAAAAAGTTCTTCCTCATCTCCGTTCTAAATGGCCTACCCCTTATTCTTAAACTGTGGCCCCTTGTTCTTGACTCCCCCAACATTGGGAACATGTTTCCTGCCTCTAATGTGTCCAATCCCCTAATTATCTTATATGTTTCAATAAGATCCCCCCTCATCCTTCTAAATTCCAGTGTATACAAGCCCAATCGCTCCAGCCTTTCAACATACGACAGTCCCGCCATTCCGGGAATTAACCTAGTGAACCTACGCTGCATGCCCTCCATAGCAAGAATATCCTTCCTCAAATTTGGAGACCAAAACTGCACACAGTACTCCAGGTGCGGTCTCACCATGGCCCGGTACAACTGTAGAAGGACCTCTTTGCTCCGATACTCAACTCCTCTTGTTACGAAGGCCAACATTCCATTGGCTTTCTTCACTGCCTGCTGTACCTGCATGCTTCCTTTCATTGACTGATGCACTAGGACACCCAGATCTCGTTGAACTCCCCCTCCTCCTAACTTGACACCATTCAGATAATAATCTGCCTTTCTATTCTTACTTCCAAAGTGAATAACCTCACACTTATCTTCATTAAACTGCATTTGCCATGTATCCGCCCACTCACACAACCTGTCCAAGTCACCCTGCAGCCTTATTGCATCTTCCTCACAATTCACACTACCTCCCAGCTTAGTATCATCTGCAATATGCTGGTGATCCAGCTAACGGTGCAGCACAAGCCTGATGAAAACCTATTACATTGGTGGCTCTGAGCTGCGTGGACCTCATTACACATGGATTGGAACACAACTAGACCCCAAAATTCTGCACATACTTAATGCTATTTTGGGGCTAACATGCAAAATTCTACCACGTAAAACAAAAACATTATAGACTGAATTTTACCCTCGTACATTGTATTTTTTCATGACTAAATTATAAACCAGTCAATATGTAATATTTTGCAATATTCAAGCAATACAAATTCATCAAAAATAATCTGTTTTATGTTCCATTCTGGTGATGCAAATCTCAAGCATGTAACAATATTCGTTTTTCCATCAAAATTTTAAATGGGTTGCACGACATACAGCCATCCGTTGTTTCTCCCCTCCACTGAGTACATCCATCCAATCCTGAATACAATCCCAGCCTCCTTCACGCTCCAGAATATGGCCAAGCTGTACATTATCCAGATAGTCCTTCAGAATCTGTTGACAAATACAATACTACAATCAAAATAACTCCATCATTTATTCATTTCCATGAGAAACATGACGGGGTGTGCATGAAAATTATATGAAAAACAATTCACTTCCAGTTTTTAAATGCAGTTCTGCGCCCTATCACATATTTTTCAAATATATATAGGCTGATGATAATTTGCGAGACACTGCATAGAATCAAAATACGTTTTCATTGGTGAACAGTGAGGTGACCAAGAAATAAAAAAATTAAACTAATGCTGATGTTGATAATTTTAATAAATATTAAAAATTGGCATTTGTGCAAAGAGAAGGTGAGTTAATATTTCAGATCACAAACACTTCATCAGAACCTTTTCCGGATACGATGAATGATCTTCATTCTGAAACATTCTCAGTTTCTCTTACAACAGACACTGCCTAACCTGCTGAGTGGAAGATTTGTTTATTTTAGCAAAAGTTCCGTGCAGTTGCAGAAATAATTTGCAAACTCTGCACAGACAGCACCTGAGATCAGCATTGAATCAGTGTCTCTGTGAGACAACGATACTACTAGCTGCTCCACTGTGTCACACA
The DNA here is from genome assembly GCF_053455715.1 of Rhinoraja longicauda. Lineage (NCBI taxonomy): Eukaryota > Metazoa > Chordata > Chondrichthyes > Rajiformes > Arhynchobatidae > Rhinoraja > Rhinoraja longicauda. The sequence goes on along the minus strand of NC_135963.1, from coordinate 11,354,097 downwards.
GAGAAAAAGGTAAAACAACAGCAATCACATTCTCTGACAGCCCACATTTAACCTAGGAAATAGAAGGGGGGTGGCATTCAGAGTAATGCTCTGTTATTTCTCTCAGTGGAATGCAAAGAATAGGTACGGAATCTGCAATCTAATAGAAGGTTTAGGAGTGGAGAAGAAACAAAGTGCAGGCACAAAAGGAGAAAAATTGAATGCATGGATGGCTCTTATCACCCGATTATTGAACCTTTGCAAGAGATCACCACATTAATCACAGGTTTAAAATTGCCAGCACAGAAAGGCACAAAAGATATTTTCCATTTTTCACAAAGGGTACTACATTTTCTTCACTCAGTCATCCACTAAGATATCCCAAGTTTGACAATAAGAGCACAAAGCAGCTAATTTTATTATATCGTAACATTCATTATACCAGATCAGATATTCCCTTCCGCCTCTGATCCTCCAGTGTGTCAGGGTAGATCACCTGATCTCTTAGAGTTCCGAGAGTCATGTATGGTCGCTGCAAGATAATAAACAATTGATGTATTAATACAAGAATCAAAATTGATTCAATAGAATCTTTAGCAAGTCAATTTTTAAATAAAAGCACACTAATTCATGATTTGAATGTCATTTTAAAACATAGCAACTTTGATTTCAGTTTAATAACAAGGAACTGCAGATGCTGGTTTCCAAAGACAAAATGCTAGAGTAACCCAGCGGGTCAGGCAGCAACTCTGGAGAACATATACACAGATCAGCCAAAACATTGTGACCACCTGCCTAATATGCTGTTGGTCCTCCATGTGCAGCCCCATACGCAGCAGGGTGCAATGCACTGTGTACTGTGACACATTCCTCCCGTGACCACCATTAAAATTTTCTGTGCCTTGTGCCACAGTAGATCTTCTGTCGGTTCGGACCAGACGGGACAGCCTTCGTTGCCCTCGCGCATCGATGAGCCTTGGGCGCCCAACACCCTGTCGCCGGTTTGTGGTTTGTCCCTCCTTGGACCACTGTCGGTAGGTACTCACCACTGCTAACGGGGAGCACCCCACAAGCCTTGCCATTTCAGAGATGCTCTGACCCAGTCGTCTGGCCATAACAATTTGGCTCTTGTCCAAGTCGCTCAGGTCTTTACTCCTGCCCATTTCTCCTGCATCCAACACATCAACTTCAAGAACTGACTGTTCACTTGTTACCCAATATATCCCACCTCTTGACAGGTGCCATTGTAACAAGATAATCAATGTTATTCACTTTACCTGTCAGTGGTCATAATGTTTTGGCTGATTGGTGTATAGGTGATGTTTCAGGTTGGGACCCATCTTCAGATATTTAAGTTTTATGTTTATATTTAAATTTTATATTTGATACAAGTTCTATATTTTGTAGTTACATTTACTCACTTCCCATTTTTGACGACCAGTTCCAAATGACATTAAAACATTTTTTTTAAAATTAATTTAATTCCAGACAACTGAGAAAACCTACATCAATGAAGTGCATTTTCATACCTTTGCAACTCCATGTAACTTTCTTAAAGTTAAGCACAGCATTACATTGGCTAACTACCATAAAAGTAGGCAAGATGTTAAATTATTTACAACCTATCTATCACCTGTGTTTTTTAACACCTTGTTTGGTAGAAGATTTGTTTTTTTTAGCAAAAATGTGAAGTAAAGGATTTGTGGAATTGTATTAATTAACATCATTTCAATTCAGTATGCCAGTATACGATATAATATACTACCTAACATGAGCTGTTATTTACCTATAACTATCCTATTCCTTGTTAGTTGAGTGAAATGGTTAGATGCTTGTGACTACTGGTACGGAAGACACAAGATATCCAAAGAAGCTTCACTTTCGTTTAAAGTGCACTTTTTTTTCTGAATGATAATTATCTGCTCAGTACACAATTTAAAATACATGTTCATTAAATCATGTCTGAGATCTTCTCAAACATCAAACAGACGTGCTACATAATCTAGGCTTGGCTGCTCTGGTCAGATGTAATTTGGGACATTTCATCACATAATTTACCAATTGCTCCACCCACCACTTGCCTGGCTGCCCAAGTCATGTCTTACTGCCAACAACAATCAGAAAGTAAACCATCTCAGTTACAGATGTATCATTGTGAACACTCGAAGCCTCATACATCAGCTCCTTTTGATTTACTGTCCCCACTATTTCATTCCTGGTTCAGGATGTGTTTGGATGACTAGGTTTAAACTGTTGGAGAATCCTGGGCAAGCTCAAAAAGGTGGAACACCCGGATTAGATTTAAATCCCCAATTTTAATTCAAGTAACCCTTCCTTCCTTCCTTCCTCCCCCACCCCCATCTTAGGGTCGTTATAGACTCCCCCCTTCCTCAGATTATCAGTTGCCGGTCCTGTTTTGTTCTGGCCTTCTCTATCTTTTAGTCTGAATAGGGTTCCGACCTGAAAAGTCACCTCTTCCTTTTCTCCAGAGAAGCTGACCCACTGAGTTACTATAGAATTTTGCGCCTATCTCCAATTTGCATAATTTGTTGGATGCTGTGGCAGAAGTTTTCTCTTGGTGATATGACTATCTTGTCTTGTTTATGTATATGTATACAAAGCGATAAATTGAGAGCTTTGGCTAAAAGTCATCAAGTCCAAAAATATAACATTATCTTCAGATAATGGCATTTGGCAAAACCATTTTTTTTCCTTTTATGTTTAGAACAATTATAATAATAAAGTCTGAAGGAATCAAAGCACATCTGCATCACAAGTAACTAGATGAATAATCCATTGGGCTGGATAGAAAGTATTGTGAGAAAGTAAAAATCAACACCGTTAAAATGTACCAAGATTGGAAAGGAATATTTCTGTCTTACCTGAGGTACATAAAAGAGCTTCCCTCTGTCTGGCTTGGTTAGACGTCCTCCAAACAGAGGCCATAACTATCAAAATGAAAAATTATAGTTTAACTTACCAATTAATGCTACTCGGAAGCAAATATTCTAACGTTCAATACAATTTTGTTTGCACTCACCTCTCCTAAGCAGCGGAAAAGGGAGCTCTTTCCACACCCGTTTGGACCACAGACAAGAACATTTGCTCCTGATCTGACCTGAACAGTGACAATGCAGTTAATAGCATTAGCCTTAAAAAACAGTTTACTAATTCCCTTGCATAGTCTATCTGATTTTTTTTTTAAGTCACAATAGAATAGTTCTCCAAAATGTTTTGACATTTTCAAATTAAAGCTTTCAAAATGTACTAGAAATTTCAATTATCTTGCCAACGAATGAAACTTAAACAGCTGATTTGTTTTGTGGCAATTGTTCACAACGTTACATAACCTGTGTCCTCCCACATGCATCCTTCCTTCACACAACATCCCGCCCCTCACCCTGCTTCTTCTCTACTTTCTTCATCTGCCTATCAACCACACACTCCTCTCATCATTTTCCCTCCTTCCACTGTTCCCAACCCATATTTGGTCTCATACTTCTTCTTTTCCATCAGATTTCATCATCTGCAGCAACTGGTTACTTCCATCCTTTGCGTCCCAGTGTCTGTTTTTCCACTCCTCTCTCCCCACCTGACTATCTACCAAGCTACATTCCCCCCCCCTCCCCCCCATCGCCTGCATTCAGCTATTGCGTGCTATCTCTTGCCCATCACCCTCCGCTCTTTTGGTCCAAAGGGTCTCCAACCAAAATGTCAACTGTCAACAGAGTTCCTCTGTTTAAACTTTGTTCCAGATTCTTGCATCTGCAGTCATTTGTTTCTCCATGTAACACTGGTTGCTTGTTCTGCATTTAATACCATTTCCTCTTTAATAACTGGCCTCCTGCTCTCTTTCATTTGCAATATTATTCATTAGCATGTCATGCGTGGCTTGCCCATACATTTCAATAATCATTCTCAATAATATCTGCACATTTCACACAATCTACAAATAATAAGAACATAAAAGTATATTTGTATCGTCACAAAGCAAACAAAATATTAGAAGGTTTAGACTAGTTTTAGTTCAAATGAAATAACTATTGAATAAAAGAACAAGGGGTAGTACAGCACAAGAAAGTAGGAGTATAACAAATATTTTTTACCTCAAAAGAGAGATCTGAAATTAAAACATCTCCATTTGGTGTCACCAGTGGCACGTGTTCAAATCTGACAAGGAAAGTAATTTCATTTTATTATTCAATTATGTCAGAAAATCAAAGAACTATTTTTCTCTGTCAAACTCTGCCTCAAAATCTTGTTAAATTTTAACCAAGTCAAAAAAAATTTTGGATACTTCAATAGATTATGTTCCTAATGGTAAAAGATTTGGCCTGTATATTTGTAAATGAGATGCATATAAAAGGATTTTCACAATCAAAATTAGAGAAAAAAACCTGCTAATATGCAAGTGAGAAAAGCCAATATTGGTCAGATTTGGTGAAGAGCTTAAATTTGTACCGTTGTCTTCAAGTTACTTATACAGCTTTACACTTACTTGATAATATGATCCATAATAATGATCTTCCCACTCCCTGGTATCAAAGGCTGATTTTTTGAACCTTAATAGGAAATTTAGAGATTGTGTATAAACTTCATGTGACTAAGTACAATATATTCTGCAAGTGCATGATTAAGGGTAAAATACATGGAATAATTAGGATACATTGTGAGCAGCTATTCTTCTGCTTCCAGCATGGTGTCGCCTCCTGGAATCAGAAACGTATCATCCAATATGTATCTAGAGGGGCCAGCAGTGATTTATACTTTGCGCAAGGAGTCATATGTACTCCTAGAAGATGGCTGGTGGGTGAGTGCTCCCCAGTGGAAGTTCATCGCTTCCTTGCTTGGCGTTCATAACTAAGCACATTCTTTTGCAGCAATTATAGTATTACAAACAGTAATGTAAACCTTGGATGATTGTTTCTTTTCCCAGACTGAAAAGTTACCCGAGCCACCATGGCTAGTTATAGCTAATTCAGCACAGATCAAATGTCCAGCACCACAGAGCTAAAACATCAAACTACAAACCCAATTACAGGATATAGTTTATCACAACGTATAAGTTTACATGAACTGGTTTGGTTGCATATAACTAAATTTAGTTCTCCTTGTGTGCTGTATTGCTGGCGTACTCACCCTTATCCTGTTGAGAAATCATTGTGCGTTCATACTTTCCATTATTTAGATCTTTCAAAACTTGCATTAATTCAGTGATTCGAGCTGTGAAACTAAATAGAAATCAAAACATATTTTAAAGATTTGATAAAAGTAGTGATCTAAAAGCTGCCATTTCATCAGTCATAGGAGCAGAAGTGGACCATTCAGACCATTGAGTCTACTCCACTATTCAATCATGGCTGTTCTATCTTTTCCTCTCAACCCCATTCTCCTGCCATCTCCCCATAACCCTGAACACCCTTACCAATCAAGTATTTGCTAATCTCCACCTTAAAAATACCCAATGACTTGACCTCCACAGCCGTCTGTGCCAATGAATTCGACAGATTGACCACCCTCTGACTAATTAAAGCTAATTCCTTAAGCAATAAAAAATGCCTGCCTCAAATCTGTTGGAGAATTCTGGGCCTCCATGTCCACTTACACCACTTTCTTTGGCAGCGTATTTAAGGAACCTACCTGTCTCTGTAAATAATATCAACCCCCCCCCCACCCCCCTCACTTTACCTATTATTTGCCAGGCTTCTTCCTGCCCCTAAAAAGGACACAAAGTTCTGGAGTAACACAGCGGATCAGGCAGCATCTCTGGAGAACGCGGATAGGTGATTTTTGGGTCAGGACTCTTCAGTTTGAAGAATGGTCCTCTTCCCCGAAACGTCACCTATCCATGTTCTCCAGAGATGCTGCCTGACACGCTGAGTTACTCCAACACTGTGTCCTTTTTTGTAAACCAGCATCTTCAGTTTCTTGCTTCCACATTTGTCCTGCGCCTCTTCTCCTCCATACTTACTTTTAAAATGTAAAACAATGTACAAATTTCAATTTAAGTGACTGGAAACTAATGAAAAAAAGCACATTTCTACGACTGTGAATCTTGCTGGAAATATTAATTTTACCCAGACAATCTTGTCATCTCACGACCAGCCAGCACGATTCTCCCAAGAGCCTGAGACATTCTCAGTAACATGCGACCACTTTGATAGTAATCCTACGAAAAAAACAAAGTCTGATCAATTTAAAAGAACAGCTTCAGTTTTATTCTTGATTTTATGGGAAAAACTATTTCTAGCTTTTTCTGCAATTGAGAAATCTGAACTACACATACCTCCAGTAGATCAGCATGGCTGCTTTGCTGATGGCGAGAATGGGAGAGATTCAGAAATGGACGGCTTACTACTAGATAACCCACTACAGTAGCAAGATCTATATAAAGAGAAAGATCCAGTCAATGCCTCAGCAGGATAAACTTTGCAAACATATTTTATCAACCCAGTAATAAAAGAAAATCCAACAATAATTCAAAAATGTACATCTTGCACCTTACCATTTTCTGTTCTGGTTACATAAATACCACAAAAGAAACCAAAAATAAAGAACACAAGATTGGAAGTATGCATTAATCAAAGGCTTAATTAATCATGGCTTTTTTAGAGGAGGTCCCGTCTGACCAATTTGATTGAATTTTTTGAAGTGAAAACAGAATATTGATGAGAGCAGTGCTGTCGTTGCTGTCTGCATGGACTTCAGTAAGCACCAATATGGTTACAGCACAAAACAAGTTGAAAGACTGGACACAAAACTGGCTTTGTAATAGGGGGCAAAGGGTGATGGTCGATAATTGTTTTTACATTGGAGGCCTGTGCATCACAGGGATCGATAATGGGACCTTTGATATTTGTTACATAGTTTAAAGGTATCATTAGTATGTTTGCAAATGTCACAAAATTGATGGTTTTGGTGATAGAGGCAAAGCTACGGAATGGTAGTGAGGAACTGGTGAGAATGCCAGAGGAACAGCAGATGGAATTTAATCATAAGTGTGATATGTGTATTTTGGGAGGACTAAGGCTAGGATATACACAATGGTAAGATCCTGGGATGCATTGAAAAGCAAAGGGCTCTCGGAGCCCTGGACATGGCAACACTGATAATATAAAGGTCATTAGGTAGCCACATGGGATATTTGCCTTCATTAACTGGGGCATAGAACATAAAAGCAGGGAATTTATATGGTTGAGTTTTGTAAAATATTGCAAAGGCCACAGTTGGTACTTTGGTTGCCACACTATAAAGAGGATGTGATTATCCGAAGAGGGTGCACAGTAAATTCACCAGGACATTCACCAGCAGAATGAAGAAGGATTCCGACCCGAAACGTCACCCATTCCATCTCTCCAGAGATGCTGCCTGTCCCGCTGAGTTACTCCAGCATTTTGTGTCTATCACCAAGACGTTGCCTGGTATGGAGTGTTAAGTCACAAAGAGAGATTAGATAGGTTGGATTTGTTTTACATGTAATAGAGGAGACCGAAGTACTCAACATTATGAGTACATGTAAGGTAGATAGTAAACTTTATTCCCCACAGCAGGGGTGTATAAGATTTAAGTTAAGGGACAGGAATCTTTGAGTGGAATTAAGGAAAAAAAAATCTTTGTGTCTTTGGATTGGTTCCATGATCAATAAGACACTGCAATCAAAGCAAAGTTGCATCACCAGCAACATGGACTCAGCTCAGTAACATTTTTCCAAATATGCAAGTCAACATTTTACATTGGAAAGCAACTCAGCCGGTTTGATCCCTGAAGAGGAATCAGTCACAACTATCAGTGTATTCTGGTGCCAAATTAACGGGTTAAGAATTTCATAACAGACACTTGGATGAAATTACGTTCAAAAAGGTGTATCTCACTTCAAGCATTCAAGATTATGGCCAATAAATTACGCCGTGTCTTTTTATACAGTGGAACAACATTGAGGGTCTATGTGCTACTGTTTATAGATACCAATGAAGAGAAAATACAGAAAGTGCGAGGCACCACTTATTTTGCACTACTTCAGATTGCAATAATCTTTGCATTATTCTGCAGCTTCGCTTTTGTCTTTTGCATTTACTGTTGTATCTATCATTATCATGGACACTGTATTCTCTAAGCTTCATGCGAACAAGGAATTTCATTGCACTCCCAGTGTAAATGACAATAAACTGAATCTGAATCAAGGAAAATTGTTGTCAGGTTTCACTTTGTAATGCCCTGTTGAAATTGGCACTGTTGGTTTCAGTCTAGTTTCTCTATTACAGCTTCTCACAATGTAACACAGCAACTGCTTACACAATGTAAGCGGCGGGGTGGCACAGCAGTAGAGTTGCTGCCTTACAGCGAATGCAGCGCTGGAGACCGGGTTCGATACCAGCTAAGGGTGCTGTCTGTACGGAGTTTGTACGTTCTCCCCGTGACCTGTGTGGGTTTTCTCGGAGATCTTCGGTTTCCTCCCACACGCCAAAGACGTACAGGTTTGTAAGTAAATTGGCTTGGTAAATGTAAAAAATTGTCCCTAGTGGGTGTAGGATAGTGTTAATGTGCGGGGATCGCTGGTCGGCACGGACCGGGTGGGCTGAAAGGGCCTGTTTCCGTGCTGTATCTCTAAACTAAACTAACTCCAATCGTTGCTGGCAATTCTCAAAAGTACATAAAACCATACATATACTATTCTTGCATCTACAGGGAAGTATTGCCAATGTATGAATGGATATGGAATAAATAAGATCTGTCAATTTTCAGACCAGCAAGGTTGAACATTAACTACAGATGATTGTGTCTGTTGCATTGTAATTGATACCATTTGGGAGAGTTTTACATCAGCGAAGATGTGTAAGGCAGAGCAAAATATCACATCAAAATATTGCACCAAACAAATTTCCCAATGGAAATTTGCTAATGCACCTGGAAATGCACAAGATTATTATATAACAGGGTTAATAGGATTTCTAGAGGCAATGCCATGGGAGGTACTTGGACACATTTCTAGCCTTGAACCTATTGCAGCTACATGCATTCCTTCACAACTATTCAACCTACTCTTGTCAAAGATCAGTTTTGAGTGCAAGAAACACAAGGTGCAAGTGCAATAAAAGGTTCAATCATTTCTGATATCATTTTGCTTAGATTCAAATTTAAAAGCGAGATTTGAAAGGTTTTTTGACATTTAGTGCATCCTTCGGAAATATTGAAATGACAGGCTATTTATCACATATATTTTCTAACCACTAGAGGTCACAGTGACCGTAAGTTTTAAAGGTTTTTGGAAGCTAAACTAAAGCAGCCAAATTTGCAAAGTTTATGGATACAAGATAGCCAAACTCTAGTAGATTACATTGTGATCTCTGCACCAATGGACAAATTACAAAGTATAATTTCAATGCCAAAGACTTTTGAGCTACTGCAAGTGTTTCAAAGTTAGCATTTTTAAACTTGAACAATGTTGTTGTGTTTCTCTGTGTGACACTATGGTCAAAGTTTCTTAGCCAGTATCCTATTAATTTAAGTTCATGGATGCAAATGTTTTCTAGTTGTCTTTGGAGTACCAATCTATTGAATCCCAATTTAAATGCCATTTGACTTCCACATACAATTTTTCTCTCTTCTATAAAGGCTACCAATTTCAACTTACAACACAATAACCATCTTAAATTAAGCTCAGCGTGTATGACTTTAGATGCTATAGTGAACATCAGTTCCATTCCAAGATGTTTTACATTTTGAAATGGCACACTACATTCCTGTACATTCTCCAGATTAGATTAGGATTGTTATATTGCACAAAAAAAATTCTGACTGCGTATATACTTACATTTGGCAATTATACTATCCACAAATCCCATGGTGAAACGGAAGACAATGAAATTGTGCATGTGATCCACCTAATGAGAAAAAGAGCAATGTAAAAAAACCCTATTGGAATGTTAAAACAAAATGCAACCAATTCCCCTAATAAATCAGGAAGTGAGATGAAAAATGTACATGGTCAATTTGCAAACAAAAACAAAGATGGATTAAAGGAACTAAAATAGTGTGAAAACTACTAGAAAGGTTGAATCAATTCAACTAATGTATAGATGACTGCAGCCAACACAGGTGTATTTCAATTTTCATGGACGATCAAATCATAATTATTGTGATAAGTAAAAGAACATAGAATGGATCATGTGATGCACAATGAAAATAAAGTGGACCTCCTGAATTTTTATGCAGTACCAGTAGGTCATTTGTCATTTTATGAAATTAAAGTGTAAAGGATAAGCAAATAAAAAAGTAATAAAGATCACATATCATAAGATATCAGAATAGTTTTCATACATGTTGCCCAGCTCTCTAAGTTAGCACTGTGGTAGTACCCTACTAGACTGACAAATCTGTATCCAAAATACAACATGGTTGTTTTGAACGGGTTAATAAATAATCTATTTATGTTCATAAGAAGATAAGAATTAGAAGCTGGATTGTGCCACTTGGCCCCTTATGTCTGCTCTGCCATATAACAAGGTCAAAGCTGATCTTCTACCTCAGTCCCAATTTATTGCATTAACCCAATATCTAACATTTACTAGAATAAGGAATTATAAAATAGCATTGATATAATAAAAGCATGGCACGAAACCATGCGGTTTCATTGCCACCATTACTACAATTGACAAAAATACTACTTTATTTGATTGGTAAATCTGCAAGATCATATCTTCAAATGGTTAAAGAATTAACGAGGATAGGTGAAATTTTGTTGCAGGTAGTTGTTAAAGCAAAATTGTTTTGCTATGCAGTTATTAAAGCAGAGATCTTTGTCCATTTTGAGAGGACTGTATAGTAAAAGTAGAAGATGATGATTGCACTACTGTGGATTTCTGGTCAGTAGCATGACAAAGGCAGAAAAGACAAAAAAATTGACAAACTAAAGGTTATAATCGAAGAAAAACCTCCTATGATGTTAAATATGAGAGAAGTTGGTCAGAATTCTCTCTTACTTCGCAGTCAAAACTGATCCTATAATCTATCTTGTTTTATCAATATCAGCACAGAATAAAAGGGATTGCTTACCAGTCTTTTAAAAGCGGTATGTATAGTCTGTTTTTCTCGATTGTTTCCATTGTAAAATGCAATTTCTTCACTGTAAAAATGTAAGTATCAATAGTTTTACTCCAGTTTCTTATTTGTAAACTCTTTCTTGATATTGAGCACTTCCCCAACAGTGAACAGGAAAGAATTATAAATGGAAAAAACTAAATTCAACCCCATTACATACTGTCAATGACCATAATATTAACAAGAGCTGATTCCCTTGCTGTCCACGTATCATGCTGTGGAAAGGAGGACCACTTCACTGCATAATTAATTGTCTAGCAATTTCAATTTTAGACTCTGAGCTACAGCATTGAAATAGGCCATTTGGCCCACCACGTCTGCACTGACCAGATCACCCCATATACGAGCACTTTCCTACACACGAGGAACAATTTATATTTTTTTTACCGAAGCCAATTAACCTACAAATCTGCACATCTTTGGAGTGTGGGATGAAATCTCTGTCTCTCTCTCTTTTTCCCCAAGGAACCATTCAACTACCCCTTGATCCATCATATCTATTCTTTCCCTCAGTCATGACCTCCTCCCTTCTCTCTCCCACAAAGCCACTACTAACCGAGCTGTCATTTTGGCCAACTTCCATCAAAGTTAACCAACTCCCCTTAAAGCCCATTCATAGACAAATCCCCGAACATGGTCTTCTAATGGGAAGCCGACTATCAATTGATCAGAAAGGCCAAGTGAAGTGTAGGGCTCTTCCAAACACTCAAGTAAAGACAGAAATATAATCTATTATTGCTGATTTTAATTTGGATAGACTTTGCAGAAAGTGACCCAGAATTTACAACTGAAAAGTTCCAAAAGATATATTTCCTGTTGGGATTTTGATTTGTAGATCAAATTACTATGCAACATTGACTGCTTTTTCAGCATAATACACAATAATACTGGTGGCAAACTCCATACCCAAATGCATAAGACTTAGACATTCCAAAGCCCAAAAAAATACAAAAGCATTAAATAGCATTTTTAGAATCAAAAAGGTTGAAGCATGTGGAAACAATCGAATACACTAGGAAACAATTAAATTACAGGCTGCCTTACAGCGAATGCAGCACCAGAGACTCGGGTTCGATCCCGACTAAGGGGGATGTCTGTACGGAGTTTGTACGTTCTCCCCATGACCTGCGTGGGTTTTCTCCGAGATCTTCGGTTTCCTCCCACACTCCAAAGACGTACAGGTTTGTAGGTTAATTGGCTTGGTAAATGTAAAAATTGTCCCTAGTGAGTATAGGGTAGTGTTAATGTGCGGGGATCGCTAGTCAGTGCGGATCCGGTGGGCCAAAAGGCCCTGTTTTTATCTCTAAACTAAACTAATTAAGTACTCTTGGATTATTTCAAATTTATAAAAGGGAAATTAAAGCAAAAACACTTGCAGATGCTAGAAATATGAAACAAATGCCAGGCCCACTTAATGCTTCTGTGCAGAAACACACCAGGGACTATTTTTGAATGTTTCTGACATTTCTTTATTTATGTTGTGTAAAAACATAACATATGTTGTGCTTTTCCCGACAGCCATTTCTTCATGTTAAATGGTGCAGATTCGGTAGGCATATTTCTCAGTATAGGTGCAGAGAAATCCACAATGTTTTTTCTTCCCCACTGGACTACATAGGGAGTCCAACAACAGTGCACAGTCATCCTTTGAGGAACTGTTTATAGTTTAGAATGTCCCATCATTTAGGGATCCAGAATTTCTACATGGCCACATAGGTAAAAGTTGGCAGGTCTGATGCGATCCAAAGTCCTATTTAATACGATTATCTGCAATTCTGGCCTTGCATAATTATCTGGTTGATTTTGTTCTCCCCTCCCTCTGCAAATTGCAAGCCTTGTATATTTAAACATGTTCACACTTCAGATCACAATATACTTGAGCATTAACTGGTTAAATCAAACAAGAGCATAGACATTGCCCTGGACTTTCCTACTTTTAGCATGCCTTTGCAACTTAATAATAAAATAGAAAGCCAGTGCACATCACTCACAGAGCAACTTTTGCACTTGTTCCAAAAACAAAAAGACAATGAAGGGAAAGTGGGACAAGGAGGTCGAAACATATCACATATCCTTGCACAACAGTTCTCATGGAAACAGGTAAAGGAATTCTATTTAAGGACAGAATACAAAAGCAGGAGAGTCATGCCTGCTCAGATATTTAATAAGATCACGGTCGATCTTTCAACTCATTGCCACTTTCATGCATGTACTCTACACCTCATGGTTCCCTTGATATCAAAAAATCTAAATATTTCCAGATTAAAATCTGAAAAAAAATGTTAAGTGTTAAAATTAAGTGCAACTGGCTTCACATGTTTCCTCACCTATTTGTAATCAGACGAGAGTTGACGTATCTGTATTCACCTTCATATCTTTGCTCTGATATTGTCATTTTACCAATTGGTCTTCTCAGTCGAGTTAGGATCAGACCTGAAACTACCAGGTAAGCCGTCATGCTTGCGGGTCCCTCAGAGAAAACAATAACTCAATATTCAAATAATATACTTTTCCTTTTTGACACTGACATCAGGATGATATTCTCAAAATGCAGACACAAAAAAATACAAAGAATTACACCAAAAAGTCAAGTTACAAGTACATTCTTTTGCCTTTCAGCATTAAAATCTAGAATACTTTATCCTACTTAATTCTATGAGCATTAGATGTTACATTTTTAGTTGTGCTTTTCTTCCAATTAGGTCATAAAAAGAAAGTTAATAAAAACGTCTTATAGTTTCAAAGTTAAATGAAGCATTTTCAGTGTCATGCAGTTAAAATTAGTTCTTTAATTCATACTCAGCTTACCTGAGCACCTATTGCACTTGTCAATTTACATATATACAAAATGATGTCCAAAAGTGGCTGGAAAGGAAACAGGCCAGAAATTAGCTTGTAAAATAGCACGAAAATAACACAACAAATCAACATTAAAAACACGATATTGTACCGCAGATGCTGGTGCTGAATCCAAAATAAACAAGCAAATCTATCGCTGCCTGTGAAGAGGTCAAATTTATGGTTCAGAGACAGAGTTTTTATCAGAACACAAAATTACTTGTGAATCAAAGATCTGGATGAAAACCTTTGGATGAAATTACAGGCAACACATATTTGTATCAGATGAAGTTTATAGGTGGGGGATAAAAGTTAGCCAGGGTGGTAACTAGACAAAAATTGAAAATATCAGTGAAGATTTTGGCAGGAGACTGGACAATGTTACAGACATAGAGGTCAGCAGCGTTACTTTACATGGGCAATTTTTTTTGTAATGAAGAATTCTCAGAATCTCAGATTCAGATTTTGAAATTGCAAACTAAGCCAATCATCCTAAAACGAGAGTGAAAACAACGTTAAAGGTATTAATTAGTGGCAAAATCGATGCTTCCTGGCTTCTGTTTAACCAGAGACAATTGTGCCCCAGTCACGAGTGTATATTCCCAAACACTCTGGCAACACAAGCCAGTGCAGGGTTGAAGGAATGGCAGTGTAATTGATTTTGAGATCACTTTGAGCATTCTTTGGAAGCTGGTCAAGTATCAGAGTATACTGTTGCCAAGGTACAGCATTTAGATAAAGAAGTAGAGATACATGGGGAAATATCACCAATTATTGCGTGTGACCACGTAAAGGAATCATTGTTGGAGATACTCTTGCCTTGTTAATTAAAAATAGAACAAAGTCGATGTTTCAAGTTAAGACCCTTCTTCTACACCAAAAGAGCAGAGAAGTTGGCAATATAAAAAAGGGGGGTGGGGAGGGGGTGGTTGAGGCAAGTGCCGACAGGCGATCATCGGTAGATACAGGTGAGGAGGGGCTGTTTGGCAGATAACAGTCAGGTGAGGGAAGAAAGGGGAGATATCATCAGATATCAATACAGGTGCTCCACAACTTATGATGGGGTTACCCATCTGATGAAACCCATCGGAAACCGAAAATATCGCAAGTCGAAATGCATTGAATACACGTGACCGGAAGCGAGCTGCAGTTCGCTATGAGTCGCTGCCGTTTGCACCATTGTAAAGTCGAAATATCGTAGGTCAAAGCATCGTAAGGCGGGGAGCACTTGTACGAGGTGCTGTTACTCTAGTTTGTGTTTAGCTTCACCATCCGGAACGAAGTTTAATCAACTTCGCCACTAATTTCTACCCTGCCCTATCCACTGGTATCTACTACAAATCACTTCTGGACTACATTACCTCCCACCCCGTCTCTTATCAGGATGCCATCCCTTTCTCTCAGTTTCTCTAACAACACCGCATTTGTCTTTGAAATCAGGCATTCCACTACAGGATATTGGAGATGTCTTTGTTTATCAAGAATCTCGGCACTCCCCTCTGCCCGCCCCCCCTTCTACCGGAGATTACGCGGAAACCTGAGGCAGTATATTAAATTATTATGAGATATAGATAGGACAGTCAGAACCCTTTACCACAGGATGGAAAAGTCAAATACTAGAGGCAAGTACACCTATCCCTCCATCTACCGATCCACGCAGCCTTTCCAGGTGAGACAGACATTCGTCTGCACCTTCTCCAAACTTGTCTATTGCATTTGGTGCTCGCAGTGTGTCCTCCTCTACATCAGAGAGCGAACGCGTTGCCAAAACCTGTTCCGTACACTGTTGGCATCTGGATCTCCCAGTGATAGCCATCTTAATCCATCTTCCCATTCCCACATCAACCCGTCTATCCTCAGCCTCCTCTAGAGCCAATGTGAGGTCAAACGTAAACTAGAGGAGCAGCACCAGTGCTTGCACAATCTACTACCCAAGTGCTTGGACACCGAATTCACCAGTTTCAGATAATCCACACTGCCTGTCCCTTTCTCTTGCATCTTATCTACCCTGATCCTCCCATCTACCATGGTCTTCTTTCACACCCGTTTGTTCCTACCTTACACCCTCGCCCCCTTCACCCTATATATTTCCCCTCCCCCTGCATATTACTCCCACTATTCCCTCCTTCCTCCCTACTGTTCAGCCCGCCCCTTCCTCTGCCACCATCTCCCCTCATTCAGTTCCATTCTTCACCTTCCTTTTCTATCAGTGTCTAGATTCTGCAGCCTTCTCTTCTCCACTTATCCACTATAGCCTCTGCTGCTATCTCCACCTTTATCTATAATTTGTGTGTATTCTGAGAGGATAAGCAAAGTGATATGCAATTGGATGCTGGTGAATTGTTACTGACGTGAAACATTCATTTTGTTCCTCCTTCCTCACTTGTTAACTTACTGAAATTCCAGCACAAGTAGTATTCTTTATGATGGTTACAACTCACCTTGCTGAGATTTGAATACAAATCCACTACACTGTTGCAAAATTTCTCCACATCTTGGGTTAACAGCTGATCTGCATTTGCTATTCTGTTGTCAAGATTACCCATTTTATAATATGTATAACCTCTGCAAGGAGAAAAGAATGAAACTGATTAATAACCCATGAAACCATTACATACAATATATATAATATAATAATATACAATATATATACACTGATATATATAACTAACCATCACAGATTTTCCAGCAAGTGGTGGTCCGGCACCTCCTTGAATCCAGACAAAATTATGAGTGCGCTTGAAATCCCCCTGGAGGTCCCCCTGAACATGTGACGCCATGTGAAGCAGCCGATCTCGACCTCATCGGGACTTCCGCGGCCAAGGGGCGGGTTGAATTTGACTCGGGCGGCTAGGGCTCTGGAACTGCAGCCCGGCCAAACCCGGCAGATCCATTCCCATAGCCGACTTCAGAGGCCAACTTTGAGTATCTCGGCTCAACATTTGTTTAAAACAAACTGATGGAATTTGCTTATCAGTGACGACTTAAGATAGATTAAGGTTTAATACCAAAATATGACTCTTCCCATGTGTTGGGGTAGAAATTAGTTTTCAGACTGCACTAAATATGACATAAAATTATAACTAATATGATTGTAATGTCAGTTCCACATTCCTCTCTTCTTATGATTAGTTCACACCTTGCTTATCAAGTACCTCTGTCTAAAAAATAATCTAAGGTGTTAATACTTCCAAGACAAATTTCAAAGACTCTTGATCATCCGAGAGAAGCATTTTCCCTCATTTGCCTTAAATGGAATAACTGTTTATTTCTTGACCTGTGATTCATAGTCCTAGATTCTCAAAAAACATCACATTCCTCTCAAGATGTTACGTTTCAATCAAATCACACTTCTTTCTCTCACCTCCAGCTGTACAAATCTACTTGTCCATAAGACCACTCATCCATTTTGGTTATCAGTCTAGTAAACCTTCTCTGAACTATTTCCAATGTATTAACATCATTTCTTAAATAAAGATCTATTGATCACTAAATATATGTACAAAAATAACAACCTCTATATGTTGCTACAAATGCCAAGAACTTACTTTAAATACTCCTCATACAGGTAAGTGGTGAGCCGAACTCGGAATCGAAGCTTCAGTTGATTCAAACCCACTTTCAGGAAATTATTTATCAAAGATATCTGAAGTAATATAGTTAGAGAACAAATCAACTCAAAGCAGAAATTAAGAAACACCAGCTTTAACTTAGAGGGCAAAAATATCCTAAGTGAAGATCAATTATGATCTTTAAAATTTTATTGATTACAAAGTATAGGAATAAACTAGGAATGTAGTCACTGCAATGCAAGTGCTTACTCATGACCATTATGACTGTATGGCAAATGAAATTCCTCGTATGTTGCAAAACATACTTGGCTAATAAAGTTTTATTGTGATTGTGATTAATTAACTATTAACTATTAATACAGCAAATAACTAAAAGTAAACTTACAGCTGGCATTGCAGCAACAAAGTTGAATAGGTATCTCTTGAAATCTTTGGTGCTCCGACCAATAATTGCACTGGAAACAGTAACATGCAGAGAGATTAGAGCCAAAATCATGCAATAAGTTGCACATATTTTGCATCATGAGTATTCACTCACTCAACATCCAAATCAATAGTCAATAGTCATTTATTTGTCACAAACACATAAATGTGCAGTGAAATGAAAAATTACCCGCAGTTCAACAATAAGACCAATAAGAATAATCAATAAAAATGCAATAACACATACAATCATAAACTAAAACCAAACAAAAGAAACATCCATCACAGTGAGTTTCCTCCAGTCCCCTCCTCACTGTGATGTAAGACCAGAATGTCTTTTTCTCTTCCCCTGCCGTCTTCTCCCACGGTCAGGCTGTTGGAGTTGCCACATCGGGGCGGTCGGGGCTCCCGACACTGAAGCCCCCGCCGGGCGGCCTACACATCAATATGCAATGAATACTACACACCAGCACCCATTATACTGTAATACTGTAGATTACAGGGGGAAATATCAGGTGAGAGGACTTTTTAAATACAGGTATATAAAATTAAAATAAGGACTGGATATACAACAAACATCACTCAGAATCAATACATCCACTTGTTTATAATGCAAACTCTTCATGTTAAAGCACAGGCCCTGTTACTGTGGATCGTGATTGTATGAAGAGCTGATAGAAACATAGAAAATAGGTGCAGGAGTAGGCCATTCGGCCCTTCGAGCCTGCACCGCCATTCAACATGATCATGGCTGATCATCCAACTCAATATCCTGTACCTGCCTTCTCTCCATACCCCCTGACCCCTTTAGCCACAAGAGCCACATCTAACTCCCTCTTAAATATAGCCAATGAACTGGCCTCAACTACCCTCTGTGGCAGAGAATTCCACAGATTCACCACTCTGTGTAAAAAAAAACTTTCTCATCTCGATCCTAAAAGACTTCCTTCCCCATTATCCTTAAACTGTGACCCCCTTGTTCTGGACTTCCCCAACATCGGGAACAATCTTCCTGCATCTAGCCTGTCCAACCCCTTAAGAATTTTGTAAGTTTCTATAAGATCCCCCTCAATCTTCTAAATTCCAGCGAGTACAAGCCGAGTCTATCCAGTCTTTCTTCATATGAAAGTCCTGCCATCCCAGGAATCAATCTTGTGAACCTTCTCTGTACTCCCTCCATGGCAAGAATGTCTTTCCTCAGATTAGGAGACCAAAACTGTACACAATACTCCAGGTGTGGTCTCACCAATGCCCTGTACAACTGCAGCAGAACCTCCCTGCTCCTATACTCAAATCCCCTCGCTATGAATGCCAACATACCATTCGCTTTTTTCACTGCCTGCTGCACCTGCATGCCTACTTTCAATGACTGGTGTACCACGACACCCAGGTCTCGTTGCATCTCCCCTTTTCCTAATCGGCCACCATTCAGATAATAGTCTGCTTTCCTGTTCTTGCCACCAAAGTGGATAACCTCACATTTATCCACATTATACTGCATCTGCCATGTATTTGCCCACTCACCTACCTATCCAAGTCACCTTGCAGCCTCCTAGCATCCTCCTCACAGCTAACACTGCCCCCCAGCTTCGTGTCATCCGCAAACTTGGAGATGTTGCATTCAATTCCCTCGTCCAATTCATTAATATATATTGTAAATAGCTGGGGTCCCAGCACTGAGCCTTGCGGTACCCCGCTAGTCACTGCCTGCCATTCTGAAAAGGACCCGTTTATTCCTACTCTTTGCTTCCTGTCTGCCAGCCAGTTCTCTATCCACATCAATACTGAACCCACAATACCGTGTGCTTTAAGTTTGCATACTAATCTCTTATGTGAGACCTTGTCGAAAGCCTTCTGGAAGTCCAGATATAACACATCCACTGGTTCTCCCTTATCCACTCTACTAGTTACATCCTCGAAAAATTCTACAAGATTCGTCAGACATGATTTACTTTTCATAAATCCATGCTGACTTTCTCCAATGATTTCTTATTTCTTAACATTCTGGGGGGGGGGGGGGGGGGGGGTGTCATACTTGTTTTAAATGGATTTGAAAATAAAGATGGGATTTTCAAAATAGCACTGTTCAACTGGGAACAAGCATAAGACTGATTTATGAACGAGCCTTTGTGCACGACTTATTTCACTTAAAGTAGCACATGATGGGGGGGGGGAGTTATTTAAGAATGTATTAGAACAGTTACAGCTAAAGTTAACAAAGGAAATGAATAAGGATTTTGTCAGCGGACGAGCTGAGGCAGGGCCAAGGGTGAGTGACATTATGGAGTTGGAAATAGGCAGCCATCGAGGTGGGCACTTTCGAGTCCAAGAGAGGAAGACTGAAGTCAATTGTAGATGTGAGACCAAGATTATGCATGGTATGATTCAGCTTCAGACAATGGCCATGGAAAGTAATGGACCTCAGTGGCTAGGGAATGGAATCTGTTCCATAAGCCACAGATATTGGCTTCAGACTGTCAGATAGTTAAGGATGCTGGCTCGAAGGGCCAAATGGCCTCTTCCTGCACCTTTTTTCTATCTCATTCGGTCCTAGATTTCAGGCAAACTCTCTCATAATTTAGAGACAATTAAGTAACTAAAAGTATCTTTGATTTTATGGAGATTAAATAGACAGCAGATGATGGTATCTAAAACAAAAGTTGCGGAGGAATTCAGCAAGTTAAGGTGCATCTGTGGAGGGAAAGGGATGGATGTAGGACTTTTCTATATTGATGAGACCCAGTATAGACTAGGCAACTGTTTTGTACAGCATCTGTTATCCACAACAGCCATCTTGAGCTTCCAATTGCGTGCATTTCAGCTCCCCCTCCTATTCCCACACTAATTTATCTCCACTGCCAAAGTGAAGCCAAAAAGAAAGACGGCACCTCATATTTGCTTGGGTAGTCTACAGTCCTCTCGTATGAATATTAAATTTTCCAAATTCAAGTAATCTATCACCCCTGTTCATCCAGGGTCTCTCATTGTTCACCTCTACCATCTCTCCCCTCTTATTGCGTAGACACATGGCAGATGCAATATAATGTGGATAAATGTGAGGTTATCCACTTTGGCGGCAAGAACAGGAAAGCAGAGTATTACCTGAATGGTGACCGATTGGGAGAAGGGGAGATGCAACGTGACCTGGGTGTCATGGTGCACCAGTCATTGAAAGCAAGCATGCAGGTGCAGCAGGCAGTGAAGAAAGCGAATGGTATGCTGGCATTCATAGCAAGAGGATTTGAGTTTAGGAGCAGGGAGGTTCTGCTGCAGTTGTACAGGGCCTTGGTGAGACCGCACCTGGAGTATTGTGTGCAGTTTTGGTCTCCTAACCTGAGGAAAGACGTTCTTGCCTTAGAGGGAGTACAGAGAAGGTTCACCAGATTGATCCCTGGGATGGCGGGACTTACATATGAGGAAAGTCTGGATAGACTGGGCTTGTACTCGCTGGAATTTAGAAGACTGAGGGGGAATCTTATAGAAACATATAAAATTCTTAAGGGGTTGGAGAGGCTAGATGCGGGAAGATTGTTCCCGATATTGGGGGAGTCCAGAACCAGGGGTCACAGCTTAAGGATAAGGGGGAAGTCTTTTAGGACCGAGATGAGAAAAAATTTCTTCACACAGAGTGATGAGTCTGTGGAATTCTCTGCCACAGAAGGTAGTTGAGGCCAGTTCATTGGCTATATTTAAGAGGGAGTTAGATGTGGCCCTTTTTGCTAAAGGGATCAGGGGGTATGGAGAGAAGGCAGGTACAGGCTACTGAGCTGGATGATCAGCCATGATCATATTGAATGGCGGTGCAGACTCGAAGGGCCGAATGGCCTACTCCTGCACCTATTTTCTATGTTTCTATGTTTCTATGCTCGCCCCATCGCATTCCACCTGTCCATCATCCCTCCCTTATCTGGTTCCATTCTGTCTCTACTCTTCTCCCTCCTATCCCCATCCAAATTATTTGCATATTTTTTCTTGTCTTATGTTTCTACCGATAATCTACTAGCTTGATTTCCTCCTCCAGACTCAGTTTACCCAGTCTGCCCATCATCCCCTCGCTTACCTGCTCCACCCATCACCTGCCAGCTGCTGTCTTATCCCTTTCCCTCACTTCACCAGACTGGATGTCTTCTTTCTACATTCTCAGTCCTGATGCAAAGTCTCAACTAGAAGTATCGACCATCCCTTTGCCTCCACATATGCTGCTTGCCTCGTTGTTTTTCCAGCAGTTCATTGCTCCTTTCCGATTTATTCCAATTTAGAGTACCCAAGTGCAGACATTGAGACAAGCTGCAAGCTCCACAAACATACCTTTCAATCATGGTTCCATTTTGAATCATCCAGACATCACAGTAGGTTCGAGCAACAAGCATCACCGCAATGAGTAACAAGTAGGCAGACTAGAATGAATAAAATAAGTATTCAAGTAAGTGCTCAAAGAAAAATAAATCCCCCCCCTCCCTCCGCCACCTCTGTCTATTGGTTCCAAAAGTTCTAATCCTCTCCTTCAAATGACATTCTAATACAATAAAACCAAGTGATTTAAAAAAAAATCACATTCTAAATTTAAAATCATAAATTGAATTAAAAGCAAATCATAAATTAAATTGTTGACTATAATTACTATTCTAATAGAAATCAAATTTAAATAAACATTTCTTTGAACTTTAATATAATGCTATTTTTTTACAAAAGTTTTAGTTACAAGTAAATAAATAAAGTTGCAGTTTTGATGAAAGGTCATTAACCCAAAACAAAATCTCTTTCTCTTACCACCTATTGCGTATTTCTGGAATATTTTATTTCAGATTTCCATATTTGCAGTATTTTTCACTTGATTTAAATAAATGTGTTGTACATATCAGTTAACTTTTTATATATTAAATTATATACATATATTAAGCAGCCATGCAAATATTAACACTCCAGAATGTTAGATTTTTGTTTGGTACAGCTGTCGATTTCAAAAAAGGGCTCATTTTAAATTGTTTCTCAATAGCTTAGTATTTTAAATATCTACAATTAGTTTCTGAGGGGATTCATTCTCAGATATAGATCAAATTTCAGGACGGATCGTGAAACACGAGACAATGACAAACAGTCCTTTGATTGTTCATAACTATTGTTGCTGTGATTTTTTTCTTTGCAGGCACTCCCTCGGGACTTAGGCAGCCTTGACCCAACTGGTTCTGAAGTGACTACTGAAACCTATGTGGGATCTGTAGATTCTGCCACTTCTCAGGGCAGGTTAGGGAGGAAGGGGGGGGGGTGAGGGGGCAGTATAGGAGATGGTGTACTGTTGGCACTGGGCTCTATATGATCCTACTGATAGTAAATGAGATACTCTGGGCCCTGCTTGATGATCTTTCTGTATTTTAATCAGTAACGGAGCAGGGATTCTCACAAGTAAGTGCAGATGTTACATTTTTCAGAGACTTTGAAAACGTTCTTGAAACATTTCCTCTGTTCCCTTGCAATTTCTGGCAGTAATTGAACCTGGTGCGCCTGTTTTAGGAATTTGGTGTTGGACATGCAAACAATGTTTTCTGAACATTGCATAGAACAAAAACGTGCTGGAGAAACTCAGTGGGTCACCCAGTAACTCAGTGGGTCTGGAGTTCATGGATAGGCCACATTTCAGGTTGGGATCTTTTTCAGTTTGAATATTCAAAACTTTGTCCATGCACAAAGTTAATGCATTTATAAAACATTCTCACGTTGTTCTGCTTTTCCATACATATATATAATATTGTGACTGTTATTTTTTATTTCTGCAATTTAATTATAAAGAAACACAGAAATTAAAAAACAGGAAGAGAATATCTCTCTTTTCCCTTTCCCGTGACTTTCAGGCTGAAGAAGGTCTCGACCTGAAACGTCACCCACTCCTTCTCTCCAGAGATGCTGCCAGTCTCACTGAGTTATTCTCGAATTTTGTGTCTATCTTCTAATAATTTTGCCCAACCAGGTCAAGTTAACATTTATCCTTATTGAAAGTGGCCTTTACTGATTGGTCCCATACAAGCAGTTGCCATTGCTTCAATATCTTTGCTTCATCTACCTCACCAATCTTTGCTTCATCTACTTCACCAATCCAATTTTAAATGGTAGTGAACAATATTTCTGCCTCGACAAATAATCCTAGAAATGAATTCCTCGTGCGACGTTAATACATTTATACAATACTCCCATTCATTCCCATTTTCATATCTGTGTAAAAGTTCTCCGTGTTTTTGTTTTACAGAAAGAAACCATTCAGCCTATCAAGTCCATGCCAGACCCCTGGGGTGCAATCTAATTAGTCCTATGATTTTATAAACCTCTGTAAGGTAATCCCTCAGCATCCTACTCTGCAGGAAAAACAGTGCCAGCCTATCCAGTTTCTTCTCAAAACTCAATCACCCAAACCCAGAAATAATTTTTGTGAATCTTTCCCACATTATCTCTAACTCAATTATATCCTTCCAATAGTGTGGCGACCAGGCCTGCAAGTAATATTTCAGATGTGGTCATCTCAATGCCTCATACACCTATAACACGATTAACTCGAATTATTTCATATTTCCTCATGATTGAGAAGGAAGCAATTTGATCCCCACCATCAAGTCTTTGTTAGCTCCCATAGCAACCCAATCAATCCATTCACCTAATTATTTTCTTGTACCCTATTCTCCTCTAAATGTCCATCAAAACTCCTCCAATTCACCTATCCACCAGTTACACAAGGGGGATTTACAGTTGTCAAGTGTCCTAAGCCACCAGCGTGCCTTTAGGATATGGGGAAAAACGTAGAGTACATAGAAACATAGAAAATAGGTGCAGGAGTAGGCCATTCGGCCCTTTGAGCCTGCACCGCCATTCAATATGATCATGGCTGATCATCCACTCAGTATCCCGTACCTGCCTTCTCTCCATACCCCCTGATCCCTTTAGCCACAAGGGCCACATCTAGTTCCCTCTTAAATATAGCCAATGAACTGGCCTCAACTACCTTCTGTGGCAGAGAATTCCACAGATTCACCACTCTCTGTGTGAAAAAAACCCTTCTCATCTCGGTCCTAAAAGACTTCCCCCTTATCCTTAAACTGTGACCCCTTGTTCTGGACTTCCCCAACATCGGGAGCAATCTTCCTGCATCTAGCCTGTCCAATCCCTTAAGAATTTTGTACGTTTCTATAAGTGTACGCAATAAGTGTACGCAAAACTGTACGCAATACTTCAGGTGTGGTCTCACCAATGCCCTGCACAACTGCAGTAGAACCTCCCTGCTCCTATACACAAATTCCCTCACTATGAATGCTAACATACCATTCGCTTTCTTCACTGCCTGCTGCACCTGCATGCCTACTTTCAATGACTGGTGTACCACGACACCCAGGTCTCGTTGCATCTCCCCTTCTCCTAATCGGCCACCATTCAGGTAATAGTCAGCTTTCCTGTTCTTGCTACCAAAGTGGATAACCTCACATTTATCCACATTATACTGCATCTGCCATGTATTTGCCCACTCACCTAATCTATCCAAGTCACCTTGCAGCCTCCTCGCATCCTCCTCACAGCTAACACTGCCCCCCAGCTTCGTGTCATCCGCAAACTTGGAGATGTTGCATTCAATTCCCTCGTCTAAATCATTAATATATATTGTAAATAGCTGGGGTCCCAGCACTGAGCCTTGCGGTACCCCACAAGTCACTGCCTGCCATTCTGAAAAGGACCCGTTTATTCCCACTCTTTGTCTGCCAGCCAGTTCTCTATCCACATCAATACTGAACCCACAATACCGTGTGCTTTAAGTTTGCATACTAATCTCTTATGTGGGACCTTTTCGAAAGCCTTCTGGAAGTCCAGATATAACACATCCACTGGTTCTCCCTTATCCACTCTACTAGTTACATCCTCGAAAAAATTCTATAAGATTCGTCAGACATGATTTACCTTTCATAAACCCAGACCAATCCTTCATGGTCATGAGGAGCAGGTGCCTACACTACACCCCAACAGCACCCAAGATAAGGATCAACCCAACAACACCCATAACAAGGATCGACCTCGGCCAAAGGGGCACTCTCTTCACTCGCACTGAATCTTCTTCCAATCATCTCACAATCCGATACCTCACTCCTGCTAACAGATACACATTAATACCCAAGCTGCAAAAGCAGCTCCAGAACTATACACCGAGAGATACTGTGACTGCAAATAACCTGCCCATTATTTTTAAGCACATCTATTTATTAGCAATGTCCCATATCTCACCCCACCACTAACTGAGACAAAAACAATTCTGATAAAGACCCAACTCTTCAAAGCTTTTATGGTACATTTTCACAATTGCATACTGGTAAATTTACAATAAACCCTCCATAAAACCTCAAAATCTTTTAGTCTGAAACTTGCGGTTACATTTTATTTCAGGTCTGATTAAGGTTTAACATTACTTATTGTTTCGATATAATAGATCTGGAGAAACAAGAAGAAACCAAGTTTTCTTAAAATGCCTATCAGTGTAAAGTCTTTAATGTTTTTTTCAAACTCATAACCCTGTTCTGCTGCTACAAAAAAAGTTAGTGATTTTCATTATTATTTTTCCACATTATGCTTGCAATGAATTCCACCTACCACCAATATCCCATGGGTTTTTAAAAATTAGCTGTACTTCAAATGTTGGAATCATGCCCATTTTTTATTTCATCAATTTCTCTTAAAACCTTTCGATACACATTAATACCCAAGCTGCAAACGCAGCTCCAGAACTATACACCGAGAGATACTGTGACTGTTTGCTGTATGGGGAAAGGATTGAACATCAGGATAATTACAAAATAAATTGAGCCACACATTCAGTCGAATAAAAGACTCCTTTAGCAATGAAAAAAATAGATTATTCTTTACTGAAGGCATTCACATTGGATTAACAAATAAAGCAGCACAAATCAAGAATTCTGATGTCACCTCACAACTGATTGGGTTATATGATGGAGCGATTTTAGGGTCATTCTGAAGGATGAACCAACATAGGCCAAATTATCTTTCTCTTTCTGAATTATCTTGTGATCTTCCATAGGAGGCCACTCGTATCATTAAAAAGCAAGTAATTTGGAACTTTGTTGAAGGATCTGGTGGTCAGAATACATCATGGTTTTCTTGCTGCGTTAATTACTATAAATTGGAAGGATTAAACACCTTTTAAGATAGAAGGGATAAAAGACTCAACATTAAACCAGTGAAGTTCAAGGATGATTGATAGTTGATAGTGACGCTGTCACTATTATTTTTAAGTAAACATCACGGGCAGCCGTGCCTGCGCAGTTGGGGGAGGCTTGCCGGGCCCGGCGGCCGCTCTCCAGCTGCTGGCCGCCACTATGTCCGCTTGGGGACGAGGTAAGTGGCTCCCTCTCCCCTTTCCTCTCCCCCCTCGCCCGCCCCAGGCCTCACAATGGGGACCCAACAGGTCCACGGGTCATCTAGTAGTAATTAACACTCACATGTGATTCAGAAAGTTGACAGTTTAAGTCCCATTCGAGGGACGTCAGAACATAATGCAAATGGATAAAATGTGAATGATGAATAAGGAAATACTTTTTGAATTATGTGAGCCGAATTGGTTTTACATAGAAACATAGAAAATAGGAGTAGGCCATTCAGCCCTTCGAGCCAGCTCCGCCATTCATTATGATCATGATAACACAATTTCATTCAGGAACTAGAGAACCACTTAAATGTTACATTTGAAATTGAACATAAAGCTGTCTTGGGAGGAAGAAAAAAAAAATGTTCAAAAACCTCATACATGTCACTTCCCCATAGTGGTCAGACAGCATCATATGTGAACTACTTCAACCAGGTGGCCATTGAAGCTGACAAGCAATCACTCCTATTGACACTTTTGCAATCTATTTCTATTAAACAATGCAATACCCTGTAGTTAGTATTTTTAGCTTGCAGTAACTAAATTAAATGTATAGCTATTAAGAAAATGTTTATTTTTGAAAAACTAACTTTGACTTAGTGAGTCTAAAATTCTCAAATCCCTAACTACTGACACAATTGATTTTATAAACACGACTTTCTATAACACGAGTTAGAAACACAACTGACTGTACCTTAAAGTAACTCAGCTAGTCTGGCAGTATCTCTGGAGAAAAGGAATAGCGACGGTTTGGATCAAAACCCTTCAGACCTCTCCTATTCCTTTTCTCCAGAAACGCTGCCTTACCCACTGAGTTACTTCAGCAATTTGTGTGTATCTTTAATGTAAACCAGCATCTGCAGTTTCTTCCTACACAAACTATCTTAACTTCTATGGACATGTACTTGTGACTTCATCTTCACTACACGGTACTTACTTTATTGTAACCAACATTACAATTACAAACATTTATAAATGAGTCCAAATCGCTTTCAGAAATTGGATTTGAGAAACTTGTGTCCGTGAGTAGTCATGGAAGAATTGAGAATGAGGGGTCATGTTTAAAATTAAGGAATCATTCATTTAAGACAGTGATATCCACCGGGTGGCGCCGTCAGCGATGACAGCCTCGCCAACAGCCTATCTTTTTGTATTTTTTGTTATTTTTAGTGTGTTTTAAAAATGTGTGTTAATGTTCTCTGTTTTTTTTGTGTGGGGGTGGGGGAGGGGGTTGGGGGAAACCTTTCCCAATCTCTTACCTTGCCGGAGATGCGATTATTTTCCGGATCATATCTCCAATCGCTCTGCGGCCTAACATCATGGAGCTGGCCGAGGGGCTGAGATCCCCTCGATGCGGGAGCTTGATCACCCTGACGTAGAGGGATTGACCGCCGGCTGCGGGAGCCAAGATCGTCCCGTCAACGGAAGGTTCAAGTGCCCCGACCGCGGGAGAACAAAGAAGGGAAGCAGATTGAACTTTTTTTGCCTTCCATCACAGTGAGGAATGTGGGGAGTCGTTGTAGTGAAAGTTCATGTAAAAAAATTATTTGGATGTCTTGTTGCTCTTTATTGGTATGACTGTATGGCAAATCAAATTCCTCGTATGTTGCAAAACATACTTGGCTAATAAAGTGCTCTTATGATTATTATGATTATGTGATAAAGCAATTTTTATTCTCCCAGGGATAGCGAAACAGTGGAATTTTCTCCCATAAAGTGCCCTGGAAGAAGAGTCTTTGAATATTTTTAAGGCAAGGTATATAGATATTTGACAGGCAGAGGGGTGGGGGGGGGGGGGGGGGGGGGGAGGGGTAGGTTACTGCAGACAGAAGTGAATGTGAAGTTGAGGTTACAAATTGGTTTGATGTTACGAAATGGTGAACATGCCCGAAGAGAAAGAGAAGAAATTCAATTTAATTCTAACTTAATTCATGACAATTAAAGTACTTTGATTAACATATATCTGAACGCTGTTCATTAAAATGTCAGTGGCCTACAGCAAATCTCCAAGCACTACTGATTGAAATGGTATTCTGATGGTTAAAATAATTCTTATTCACTTAACGAGAAATAATCAAAACAAATCTGAGTGTAACTCAAATTGAGGATTTGTTCTTATCATTAGATGTTTGCATCTTCTTTAGCCACCTGCCTGCAAGGTCGTTTGACTAATAGAAAAGGAAATCAGCAATAAACTTATTATTCCCTAAGTGAAATAAATGCCACAGATGAACTACTTACCCAATCTAGGAAGAATCAAGTGTATCATGTCATTTAATATCATTCACAAAAGTAAGTTGTGCCACTTTATTTTCCCCAATTTATGAAACTGCTACATACCATTATTCAATTGAATAAATATGAAATGCTTACCTCTTGCGAAGCCATTCCAGGTACCATTATCTTCAAAATTTGCCATAGCCTTCCAAAGAAAACGCTATCTACAACTGCTTTCTCTTTTTTTCCTTCTTTCTGGAGAAAAGAAGATAGGGTACACTTTTACTAAGCAAATAATTGAGCAATCAAGGCTGTTTAAATGAATAACTAAAATTGCAATGTATTTTCTCAATTGACTCACCTCACCATGTACAGAAACTTTTCCATCAAGCTTACTGTAAACAAAAAATTTACAATTTAAAGTGTAAACTAGAAACTTTCATATTTAGGAATAAAGCATGTTAGTATTATTTCTGTATTTTCAATGGGCAAAATTGTTGTCCAGAAAAAGAAATATGAGCCCCTCTCTTTCCTTTATCATCCATCCTGTTAGGAAACACATTTCTGAATTACCAGTGTCAAGGGTGTGGAAATTCAGCCTGCTTGTCCAGTTTCTTTACTCCCACTTTCAAAATGCATGTCACCACCTACTTTTCTCTCTTGCTTGATTTTCACTCCTTTGTTATGTCACTGAATCTGAATCTAATGGGCTCCAATTACCAACTCATGCCCACCAATGGCTGGTTAACTCCCCAATTTCACTCATTCTTCAACCTCAAACTTCCCAGGCAGGAAGAATTTGGAGCCGGTCACTTGCAAAAAGCAGGTAATGAGACGAGTCTAATAAATAGTCAATTCACTTAAAATACAAATATAACTTTAAACTGGAATACAGACCAATAGTGATAACTAGGTGATTGCAACAAATTGTAAAAAGGCAGTCATGCTATCTAGCATTGGGAGTGCTGAAGAAAGAGTGATGCAGCACAGTGGCATAGCAGTAGAGCTACTGCCTTACAGCGTCAGAGACCCGGCTTTGATCCTGACTGTCTTGTCTGTACGGAGTTTGTACGTTCTCCCTGCGACTTGTGTGGGTTTTCTCTGAGATCTTCAGTTTCCACCCACACTTCAAAGATGGACAGGTTTGTAGGTTAATTGGCTTGGTATAAATGTAAATTGTCCCCAAAATGTGTAGGACAGTGTGAGTGTGCAGGAATCATTGGTCGGTGCAGGCTCAGTGGGCTGAAAGGTCTGTTTCCGTGCTGTACTGTTAAACTAAACTAAAACTATAAAAGGTTAAATTATTAGTTTTGTTATTTGAAGAACACAGTGCAGAAGCTGATTGCAAATATATAAAATGTGCCAAAATATTAGTATGTATCCACATAGCTTAAAAAATGCCAAACTCTATCATTGAAGTTCAGTGCCAAGCATTCCTTTAAACTAAACATTCAATCCACAGACAAGAAATGTTTTGATATTTGACATTCACGAGAAAATTTATTCCACAGTGCAATATCTTGCAAATCACAAGGAACCTGGGTACAATTAGTCAGTCATTTGGTTCCTCAGTTGATTTGTTGATCTGAAACATTTCATCCAAACTAAGAAATTAATCTATTGGCACAAGTATTTAAATATTGCACACTGCCAGTCACGTATTAAAGTATTTTGTTAGTTATTGTGTAGCATTTTTTTTTTACACAATTGATTCATTAAAAAAACAAAAAATATTTATTAGTCGTTAAAAAAACGGTGTACGACATTCATTTTGTTCAAGTAAGAGATTTCATTATGATTGCAACAACAGTCAGAGACAAATCAAAATCTCCACGACTGCTGACAAGTATAAATGGTTATTTATTCGACCATGCCATTTGACAGGCATGAAACCGTTGCATTCAAGTACTTGTAGATATTAGAAACATAATTGTGTGAAGACAGCATGCAATATAAGCTAAGCAATCTCACAAGCATGGAACAGATTGAAGCACAGCAGTTCTGCTGATTTGAGTGGTGAATGGTAGTGCACAATTAACAGCTAAAGAGAGCTACGGCTCCCAGAACATCTCATCCGCAATGATGGTGGGGCCCATAATGTGGAGAGTTAAAGGCTGAAACATTCACACTGAAACATAGAGAATAGATGCAGGAGTGGGCCATTCGACCCTTCGCGCCAGCACCGCCGTTCAATATGATCATGGCTAATCATCCAAAATCAGTACCCCGTCCCTGCTTTCTCCCCATATCCCTTTATTCCGTTAGCTGTAAGAGCTATATCTAACTCTCTCTTAGACTGAAGTCTTGGCTTCTTCCTGAGATTACAGAACTAATTAAAGCAAATTAAGCAGCAAATTAAGCAGCTGATGCTTGTATGCAGTAAGGTTCTAATGACATTCAACCATGGTCTGAAATGCTGCAAATAACACTTGAGCCATGAATGACCATCTTCAACCAAAGAGACTCTGACCTCAATTCAAAATCATTATAACTCCTGTATCCCCTCCAATCAATATTCTCAACTGGACCAGCCACATAAATATCATGATGACAGAGCAGGTCAGAGGTGAGGGATAGCAGGGAGTTAGTGATTCACCACCTCGCACCCCAAGCCTTTCAACCATATTGGCATGGTCTTCACTTGTCCCAATAAACACTAATACTAAAGAAAATCAGTATCATCCAGGATGAAGACCACTTGACTGGCACCCCTCCCACCACCCTAAACATTCATTCCTTTCAACATCATCTTACCACAGCTGCATTTATCCAAATGAATACAGTACCTAGTACACTTATGAAGTTCAACACTAACAGGACGAAGCAATCCCATTAATTATTCATTCCCTTCACTACCAATGCAGTTGCTGCAGTGTGCACCAGCTACAAAATGCAATATTTAACCAGAGCACTCTTACCAGTATCTCTCTGTTGTAGTCTGTGGCCTATTAGAAAAAACAGGCAGACAACCGAATTCGTTTAACCTCTTTATTCTACTCACCCAGGTGGGAGAGAGTCTAGAAACCGAAGCGTTTAGAAACGCTTAGGAAGCTAGTGTAGTCTCTCTCACCGAATGCTAACAATTACACATATTTATACCCGAAATACATGTGTCAGTACATTTCCTGTTGCTACCTTATATGGCAAGTTTTACAATGTCCTATAAATCTTTGTGTCTATCGGGACCTCCGTGTCCGTTGTGTCCATCATGACCTCTTCTTTCTTGGGAACAAAGGGCAGTCCATATGGCAAGTTGTCCTTCTTAACACTTCAAAGGATGGCTAACCATCAAAGCCTTAAAGCCAGTTGCCCATATCAAAGGATACCCTTAGCCATAAACAGGATGTCCTGGCAACATAATCGAGCTGGAGCTTTGACACCTTTTTTACACCCCTGCAATAAAACCCACATGGCTACGCTGAATTTGAGCCCTTACATCCCCTCTTTGATTATACTATAATCACAGTCTTTTAAAGTGGTTGATTAACAAATATTTGGCATATACATGGTCCGAAGCAATAACAGATTAACAGAATCACAACAATTAACGCAATGATACTGCCATAATGGAGAATCGGCCCCCACAAATATCCTAAACCAAACCAATCCCATCCTGAAGCGTTAATTCGATCTTGGGCTAAATCTGCCCCTATTTTCTGAGTCAAGTCAAGTCAATTTTATTTGTATAACACATCTAAAAACAACCCACATTGACCAAAGCGCTGTACATCAGTTCAGGTACTAAGAACAAACATACAATGGCACACAAACATAACAGCACATACATAAACAGTTCACAGCACCCCCTCAGAGGGCTCAAATGCTAAATACTCTTTCTATAACCTCCTTCACATGCCCCGCGATATTGGTGATATTAGAGGATACATCTGGTACAAATGTACAACATTCTTGCCCTATCATAGCACAGGTACCCCCTCTAGCAGGAAATCTAGAGCCATACGATTCTGGAGAGCGACAAGACGCAGGGTCATCATTTCAGTTGTTAACTGGCCTATTTGTTCCTGAGTCTCGTACAGTCCATCAGCGGTACAATTTGCTAATTGTTCCAGGGCACTAGCTAAGTTTCAAATTTCAGTTCCCGTCCGAGCGGTTCCCCACCTCGGGAATATTAGCCACCAAAACCCCTCAAACTCCGATACAGCTCGATTAGAGCTCCACTCTGGATGCTGTAGAGGATGATTTATGATTCGTAAAGGTGGGATCACAAAAGCTAGATAACAGCACCCTGTCCAGGTCTCATAAGATCCCTGATCATACCGTGGCGAAAGTCCTGGTAACCAGACATATGCTCAGCTCCCACATTTTAAGTAAGTCCCATTAAGAGGTCTTGGGGGAACTGCAGTACTGATATGGGTGCATGTGGCGGCGCCTAATGGCTGCGGCTCGCTAGCAGTCTGTTCGTCTTTTTTCCTTTTTTTTTGTTGTGTGTCGGTGTTGGGATGGTTTTTGTATTTTTTTTTGGTTGTGTATGTGTGGGGGGTGGTGGTGTGGGTGGGGTGGGGGAAACTTTTCTCTTTCTCACGGCGCGGGGTGCGGCTCGGCCGCGGGGCTTAACATCGCCTGGTGCGGCTCGGCCACTGGACTTTACATCGCCCGGTGCGGCTTGGCCGCTGGACTTAACAGTGCCCGTTGCGGCTCGGCCGCGGGACTTTTCATCGCCCGGTGCGGCTTGGCCGCGGGACTTTACATCGCCGGTGCGGCTCGGCCGCTGGACTTAACAGTGCCCGGTGCAGCTCGGCTGCGGGGCCTAACATCGCCCGGTGCGGCTCGGCCGCGGGACTTTACATCGCCCGGTGCAGCTCGGCCGCGGGACTTTTCATCGCTGGTGCGGCTCGGCCGCGGGACCTAACATCGCCCGGTGCGGCTCGGCCGCGGGGCTTTACATCGCTGGTGCGGCTCGGCCGCGGGACTTTTCATCGCTGGTGCGGCTCGGCCGCGGGACTTTTCATCGCTGGTGCGGCTCGGCCGCGGGACTTAACATCGCCCGGTGCGGCTCGGCCACGGGACTTAGCTGCGCAAGGCTTGGTCGCGGGGCCTTCCATCGCCCGGCTCGGCCGCGAGACGTTTCAGCACCTGGTGCGACTCGGCCGCGGGGACTTCCATCCCCTTGCGGGGACTGTGCGGGTCGGTCGGGGACGAGCTGTCTGTCCGTGTGCGTGGGGAAGAGAGTGGAAGTTTTGTTGCCTCCATCACAGTGAGGGGGTGTTTGGAGTCACTGTGATGGACGTTTGTGTTGGGGTTATGTGTCTTGTGTTCTTTTTTTGTATGACTGCTATGTAGTTTCGTTCGGTACCTCGGTACCGAATGACAAATAAAGCTCTGTTATACTGTTATACTGTTATGTGCTGAATCCCACAGACAGACCAACTTCATTTGGTCTAGATCCCATTCTACAGAAACAAGTTGTATTTATTGGTGTTTCTGGAGAGTCATGAGGAGAATTAACTTGTATCCGGGGCCAATTCTCCTGTGTTTGATTAAGATAGGGTCTCAAGGACCGCCCATTAAAACATTGAAATCCACAGTCATCTGATTGGTTGTCATAATCCGTACACCAATTATTGGAGCCAGGGCTCTGTGAGTGATTCAAAAAGAACGGGGCAGACCTGGTGTACTAAAGCACCAGCTCACCCTCCGAGCAAATGGTTATCGCTCTCAATACTAGGCAGTAAATAAGTCAATAGTAAAGCGTGCACGGAATAGGAGTAAGGAAAGGTGTTATCCATTAAATAGTTCACCATGACGTTGCTACGCCTGATTAAAAGCTTTGTCAACTTGTAACATGAATTTAAAAATACCTGGACTGAAAGACAAAAACAAAATTCCCATGTAACCTCCAATTTTTCCCAGTCTATTCTTCCCCCTCATCTCCTCTCGTAGGGACGACTGATGTAACCCTCGAGTTCGTCTAGATCGACCCTGATACGGCTGCTGCTTCTTACATGGAAAACTAAATTCATCTGTCAGGCATTGGAAATTAAACTGGCACAAAGCATGTCCACAGGGTACAACCCAATAGGCTTGGTCTCTCAATTGTTTAGCTCTGGTCTTATTAAACCATTAAACTATCCTGAGCAGGGTCCTATTCCTTCTGCCTTCCAGGGTATTGTGCCTTTGTCTCCTCTGCACATCATCTGATCGTCTTTACATAAATGTCATGGAGTAAATACAGATTGACCACAATACCATATAATTCTTAAGTGCACTTCCCCTAATAGCAGGAGTAACAATAGCAAAATAGCAACATCAATAGCAAAATCAATCCATCAGCTAAACACATCAACAATAACTAAGCAATACTTATAACTATGTACACGTGGCAATTCAATAAAATCAATTTGTAAACCCCAATGTATTTTGGGGTGATACCATGTAGCATTTTTTTTTTTTTTTTATTACTTTCTTTTTTATTTTTATTATTTTTTTTTTTTACATACATACAAACACAAACTAAACAAACATAGGAGATGCATATTGAATGTAAATACCCTTACTTTAAGTTCCCAAAATCGGAAGAGACTAGAGTCCCGGCATTGCCTGTATTAATAATGACCATCTTTTATCAAACATGTCTGTTGTCAACTGTAACCTTGCTGTGATTTTTTCCATTATATACACATTTTTTACCCTATCTCTCCATTGCATTATGCTTGGAGGCTGTGGTTTCAACCAAGAAGTTGTTATCGTCTTCTTTGCTATCAGCAGCAGGATTGTCAGTAAATGTTTCGAACTCTTATCTGTCATACTGTCAGGAATTATACCCAAAATGTAAAGTGCTGGTTCCAGAGGGAAGTTAATGCCCATAATCTGTTTAATTTCCTTTTGAATATTCTTCCAGAAATCCTGTATTTTTGGGCAATCCCAGAATATATGAGTGGAGTCCCCAACTTCTCCACACTCCCTCCAACATAAATCAGTTGTATTACTATATTTCGATGTAATGAATGGAGTATAAAAGTAACGCATTTTAACTTTCCAGTCAAATTCCCTCCATGTTGGGCTCTTAGTTAGTTTATGTCCCTCTTTAAATGATTCCTCCCACCCTTCTTCTGATATTATGATATTCGCTTCCAGTTCCCATTTTTCTTTGATATGTAAGTTGTTCTCATTGGATTCATGTTGTAGTGCTTCATAAATTTTTGATATAATCCCTTTTTTTGACTTGTCTTCCGAGAACCCCCACAACACTTCCTCTAATTTAGATGGAGTCTTGCAGATGTTCTCCCATTCCTGATGTTTCTGTAGGTAATCTCTTAGCTGTAAGAATTTGTAAAAGTCATGAGCAGGTAAATTGAATTCTTTTTGAAGTTGTGTGAATATTTTCATTGTTTGTCCCTGAAACATTTGATCTATGTATATTAGCCCTTTGTCAGCCCATCTGTCAAATCCTGAGTCCATGGTAGATGGTACAAAGTCTGGGTTTTTTGCTATTCTAGTAGCCCTGCTTACAGAATTTGACAGCTTCAGCTTCTTTCTTACTGCTGACCAGATTTTCATTGTTACCCTAATCCACTCGTTGCCCATCCTGAGCCTCTTCCGGGCCTTCTCGTTTAAAAATGGGAGTGATTCTAAAGGCAAATTTTTACAAGCGTTTTGCTCCATCTCCACCCACATTGAATCTTTCTCTTTAGTAGTCCACATGATTAAGGCTCTGAGTTGCGTTGCCCAATAATAATTTCTTAAATTAGGCAAGTTCAACCCTCCCTTTTCTTTTTTGCTAAGAAGCGTCTTGTATTTAATTCTTGCTTTTTTACTTTGCCATAAGAATTTCGATATAATTTTATCCAGTTTTTTTAGAAAAGCTCCCGAGATCATAATAGGCAACGATTGGAACAAAAACAACAGTCTTGGCAATATATTCATTCTGACTGTTTCTACTCTTCCCACCAGAGTCAACGGCAAAATCTCCCATCCAGCCAAATCATCCTTTATCTCAGATATCAGTTTCCCATAATTAGCTTCAAATAGCTGTGCTGTATTCGAAGTGATAATTATACCAAGGTATCTAAACCCTTTTTTGGTCCATTTAAAATGGACTTTTTCTTTAAGTTCCACTGGACAATCTCCTGAGAGCATCATTGCTATTGATTTGGCTTCATTTGTCAAATATCCTGATATTTCACCATATTCTTTTAGGTTATCTAGTAGAGCTGGTATAGACGTGGAGGGCTCCACTATGTATGTTAATAAATCGTCCGCAAATAATGACGTCTTGTGTTCTATGCCCCCTTCATCTTTTATTCCTTTAATGTTTTTATTTTGTCTTATTGACTCTGCTAACGGTTCAATACTTGCAGCAAACAGTAGCGGGCTCAGGCAATCTCCTTGCCTGACTCCTCTTTTGAGGTAGAAGAAGTCTGAGCAGCAGCCATTAATTCTGATCCGTGATTTGGGATTTTTATAGACAATTCTTACCCAGTCTATAAACGTTGAGTGAAACCCAAAAACCTTCAATGTTTGATATAAAAAGTTCCATTTCACGCGGTCAAACGCTTTTTGTGCATCTAGGCTAAGCAGCATGGTAGGTCTGGGATTATTTTTAGCACATGATATAAGATTTAGTGTTCTCCTGATATTGTTAGCCCCCTGTCTCCCCGGGATAAACCCCGTTTGATCTGGCTTGATTAATTTAGTTATATGTTGTTGCATTCTCTGTGCTAGTATGCTTGTTAATATTTTTAAATCATTACAGAGCAAGCTGACCGGTCTATATCCCTCACATGAAGTCGGATCTTTGCCCTCCTTATGTAGTACGGAAATTATGGCTTTTGACCAAGTATCTGGGCGGTTTCCTGTTGACAGCGCATAATTAAAAACTTTACATAATTCTGGTGTTATGTCTTCTGCAAAACATTTATAATACTCCCCTGAGAAGCCATCTGTACCTGGGGATTTGTTACTTTTAAGGGTTTTTATAGTATCGGCTATTTCTTGTGACGAAATTGGTTTTATCATTTCAGATGCTTCTTCTACCTTTAATGCTGGTAAATGTAGTTTTTTGAAAAATTCTTGTGTTTTGGTCTCAGTGAGATTAGATTCTGAGTCACTGTATAAGTTTTTATAATATTCTGCAAAGGCCTTTGCTATCTCTTTTGGCTTAGCCATAATAAAATTGGAAGTGGGATGTCTTATTTTTGTAACTATTCTATTTGTTTGAGCTTTTCGCAGTTGGAATGCCAGTAACCGGCTTGCTCTGTTACCCATCTCATAATATCTTTGATTTATAAAACGAAGAGCTCCTTCTGCTTTATATGTTAAAAGTTCGTCTAACTCTTGTCTCATTTTTTTTAATTCGACGAGAATAGAATTGTTTCTTGTTCTTTTATGTTCTAACTCCAACTCTCTGATTTTACTTTCTAGCTTTCCTTGCCTTTCCATTCGAGTTTTTTTCAATCTGGAAGTTATCTCTATTATTTTCCCTCTCATGACTGCTTTTCCTCCCTCCCATAATGTCGATGGTGAGACCTCGCCATTGTCATTTATTTGAAAATATTCCTTTAAGTTTAGTTTTAGTTCTTTGACAACCTTTTCATCTGATACCATGTAGCATTTATTACATCCAACATTCCCCTCTTACCAGCATAGGTAAGAGAGTGCACATAATACAACAAAACAGGTAAAAGCGCTTTAGGGACACAAACTTTGCCAGAGGCAGTAACCCAAAGCAAGTCAGATTCGCAAGGGGAACACCCATCCTGGCTCCACTGGTGTCTCTCAGCCTCGGGGGCGTCCCCCTGAAGCTGGCAGAATTCCGAAACACTGGGCATAGCGGTAGTTGCAGAAAACTGCTGTTGTTCGCCTGAAGAAACTAAAATGGTAGCAGTCAGCGCCTCTGTGCATGCCAATGTGTCAGCCAATGCATTCCCGAAAGAAATGGGATCCTTGACAGATGTATGCGAATTACATTTAATGACAGCCAAGGTTTTTCGGGAGTGTTAAACTCGCTAGTAGATTTTGGAAAAACAGGACATTTTTAATAGGAGTGCCTGCTGCAGTCAAAAAGCCCCTGTGCTGCCACAGGTTACCAAAATCATGTGCAACCCCAAAGGCATATCGTGAGTCGGTGTAAATATTAGCACATTGGTCAACGCAAAGGTGGCAGGCCTGCGTGAGGGCAAATAATTCAGCCTGCTGGGCAGCATGAGGTGTACTGAAAAAGGCGAGGGTGGGCAGCATCCTCAATCTCTAGCGCCGATCGTGCGGATTCTTACTCGTGGCGCAACTTAACCCTTTGTCTGGGACCTATCCATATTCCCTGATGCTGTCTCATTATCGGGGGGTAGTCCCCAATATCCTGACGGGGAGGGTAGAACTGGGACTGGCACCACCGCAGCCGGTGGCTTTGCCTGTGGGGCTGTGGGGATCGGACACGTCCAGGGTTCCTCGTCACCCTGGACTCCTGATTATCTAATAAAGCCGCTATATTCTCCAGTGGTTCGGATTCTGACTTTTGTTGTTATGCGGGATATATCCCTTTGGTACCGGTTTAAAATTCACCTCGAGCTCGGGTAGCACGGTCAAGTCTTAGATCATACACCTTCATTTCCCCTCCAACTTCGCTCCCTCGACTCCTGATGGCGCTACTGCACCCCCTCTTTGATAGTCTCTACATTCCATGTACCTCCTACTGGCCAGGCCTCGTTTCCCAATCTTTTCATTAACGAAGCAAATAAATAAATAACACATGTGTTGTACCGGGGCACCGCCATCACTCTTATCCAAAGACTGTCCCATATGTCTGATTGCCAATTATCCGAAAATATGTTATCAATAAATACTACCAATAAATATTACCAATAAATATTAATTGCACCCAGACCAAGACAATGACAAGAGTGACCGCCCCTTACCTTCCAAATCCGGAACCTTATCCTTATCCTTTTCCTTTTTCTTATCGGTTCGTCTGTGAATCTCAGTTGAACACGAAATCAACCCCAAACGAGGGACTTCAGTGTCTGAAAAACGTCAACGTCCGGGGTCTCGAACAACGGTCGAGAAGTGCACTCTGTCCCCTGCGGACGTGTTTCAGCCACCGATGCCGCTTAGTCGTTCGTGGTTGACGGTGCCAAAGAGATCCTGCCGACTATGCCAAATGTTGTAGTCTGTGGCCTACTAGAAAAAACAGGCAGACAACCGAATTCGTTTAACCTCTTTATTCTACTCACCCAGGTGGGAGAGAGTCTAGAAACCGAAGCGTTTAGAAACGCTTAGGAAGCTAGTGTAGTCTCTCTCACCGAATGCTAACAATTACACATATTTATACCCGAAATACATGTGTCAGTACATTTCCTGTTGCTACCTTATATGGCAAGTTTTACAATGTCCTATAAATCTTTGTGTCTTTCGGGACCTCCGTGTCCGTTGTGTCCATCGTGACCTCTTCTTTCTTGGGAACAAAGGGCAGTCCATATGGCAAGTTGTTCTTCTTAACACTTCAAAGGATGGCTAACCATCAAAGCCTTAAAGCCAGTTGCCCATATCAAAGGATACCCTTAGCCATAAACAGGATGCCCTGGCAACATAATCGAGCTGGAGCTTTGACACCTTTTTTACACCCCTGCAATAAAACCCACATGGCTACGCTGAATTTGAGCCCTTACATCTCAAACCCAAGAACAAAGGCAACAGACTTATGGGAACACCAACAGCTACAGACTCGCTTACAAAGTGCTTGCTGTCCTGACTTGGAAGGATATCATTTCTGAAACTATATTTTGTAACCTCCACCCAACAGCATCGTGGGAATACCTGCACCAACAAAACGGCAACAATTCATGAAGGCAGTTCACCATCATCTTCTCAAGGGACAGGTTAATTAATATTGACCTGGTCAGTGATGCCAAGATCGTGCAAAAGGAATTAAACAGTGCACATGGGATGATTCCTCAGCAGCAGACAAAATTCTTGCAGTAATCTTTCAAACTTCCTTGAATATGTTGCCAGATGACTTGAGGATTACAAACAGTAATACTGGTATCTATAGGTTAGTCGTTCTAATGACAAGAAGAGGCAAATTAGCTCTCCAGAAAGCAGCTAATGTCAAAGACCTACTCCCTCTTCTCATTGCATCAGGAAAGAGGTGCAGGAGCCCGAGAACCATCATCTTCAGGTTCAAGAACAGCTTCTTCCCATTAACCATCGGGGTCCTGAATCACCCAGCACAACCTTAACCACAATCCTACCTCGGCACAGAACTACTGTGGACTTTGTACCAAGATCTCACTATGTACTTTGCCTTGCACTATCATGATACAAAATGGTGGCGCTGCCCTAGCAGTTGTGGCTTACCTGCGGTCTGTTTGTCTTTGTGTTTTTTGTTTGTTTTGTGTCTTAATTGTAGTTTTTAGATTTTTTTTTTTTTTCAGATTTCAGATACAGCGTGGAAACAGGCCTTTTTGGCCCACCAAGTCCGCGCCGCCCAGCGATCCCCGCACATTAACACTATCCTACACACACTAGGGACAATTTTTTACATTTACCCAGTCAATTAACCTACATACCTGTACGTCTTTGGAGTGTGGGAGGAAACCGAAGATCTCGGAGAAAACCCACGCAGGTCACGGGGAGAACGTACAAACTCCTTACAGTACAGCACCCGTAGTCAGGATCGAACCTGAGTCTCCGGCGCTGCATTCGCTGTAAAGCAGCAACTCTACCGTTGCACCACCGTGCCGCCCTATGTGATGTAGTTTTTTTGTGGTTGTGTACTATGTGTGGGGAGGGAACTGTAAAATTGTCTCTTCCATACAGAGACGCAACCTTTTTTCTGGGTGGTGTCTCCGTTCCTGCTGTGGCCCACCATCGGCCAAATACCGGGAGCTGGCGCCCTCCAGCTGGGACCTCTTGGGCTCTGGTTCGCAGAGTCCGCGAACCGGACTTGCCATCTGCGGAGCTGGCTGCCTTCGGAGACTGTGGTGGCGCTGCGGGAGCGGCTGCGACTCGCCTTCGGAGGTTCCGAAGGCTTCTTCGGCGTGGGCCGCCTGGATATCGGAAGCTCGCAGCCCCCTGGGTGGGGGCCGACATCGGGAACTCCAGCAGCGGCAGCGTCTTCGCCCACCCCGAATCGCGGGGCTTGGGTCGGCCCACCGCCGACCTTTCACCGTCCGGCGCGGCCTGTACTAGGCCGCAGGATTTTCTCTGCCCGACGGGGGCTTCAATGTTGGGAGCCACGACCGCCCCGACGTGCAGCGGCAGCGTCTTCGCCCGCCCCGGATCGCGGGGCTTGGGTCGGCCCGCTGTGGACCTTTCACCGTCCGGTGCGGCGTGGAACGTGGCAACTTCAACAGCCTGACCGCGGGAGAAGACGGCAGCGGAAGAGAAAAGACATTCTGGCCTTCCATCACAGTGAGGAGGTGACTGGAGGAAACGCACTGTGATGGATGTTTCTTTTTGTTTTGTGTTGGTTTGTGATTGTGTGTTATTGCTTATTTTTATTGCTCTTATTGTTGGACTCTGGGTGACAAAATCTCGTCCAAAAGACTAGTGTTTTTGGATGACAATAAAGGTTATTCTGATTCTGATGATCTACTTTAGCTTGAATAACTGATAATTAATTTATTTATTGCATATTTATTTGATGTGTTGTTTCGTTTAATGTGCCTGTAATCTGCAGCAAGTATGAATATCAATGTTCCTATCCCGGTTCACATGACAATGCAACCTTCTTGAATGTAGGAGGTAGATTGTGGTGGAAAGAACTGCAGATGCTGGTTTAACTCGAAGGTAGATACAAAAGGCTGGAGTAACTCAGCGGGATAGGCAATATCTCTGGAGAGAAGGAATGGTTGACATTTCGGGTCGAGACCCTTCTGCAGTCACCCATTCCTTATTTCCAGCGATGTTGCCTTTCCCGCTGAGCTACTCCAGTATTTTGTGTCTACCAAGTGGATTATGGTATTCTAAAGAGCTATTATTAAGCAAACAGATTTTTTGTATAGAAAGTGGCTTGGGTTTGGGTATTCAGTACTGGGCATATGCAAAACCTGTTGATAAATAATGCATGTATAAACAAGCTAGTAGCAGACTTCAGGGGGTCCTAGACAAGTAGTTGGAGGCAAATACAGCAGATTGAAATTACCCAGACATAAGGTTGTAACATTAAGGTGTTCGGGATTCTTC
This sequence comes from Rhinoraja longicauda, assembly GCF_053455715.1. Taxonomy (NCBI): domain Eukaryota; kingdom Metazoa; phylum Chordata; class Chondrichthyes; order Rajiformes; family Arhynchobatidae; genus Rhinoraja; species Rhinoraja longicauda. The sequence continues at coordinate 11,310,426 of NC_135963.1, read as the reverse complement.
ACAATATCAATCTTTGAGGAGACCCTAGGTGAATCACTTATGCAAGGATGCACAGAGACTGTTCGCAATTAAGTGCCCCTTTACACAGAGTGACCAATGATGCTATTGATCACCAAGTTCTTGAGATCAGTAACCTCGCGGCTTGGTATACCCCTCAGTCTTCATTACAATCCAGTCATGGGGCCAACAAAAGTACGAAGAGCTTACTGGGAACAGAAGCAGGTGCACCTAAAAATTAGGTGTCAACTTGGTGAAGTTGCCACAAAGGATTACATGCATCCTAACAAGATAAAACAGTAGGCCATTGGCAAAGGCAGGCAAGCCACAATCACTGGAGCATATACCTTTGCAGTCCTTCCAAATCTAATGATAAATAATAGTAAGCAAGTAACTGGGTGGCAGAATCACCAAAAACATCACCATCTTCAATAATTGTGAAGCCCATCTAATGAGTGTCACAAAAGAGACAGAGGTCTTTGCAACCACATTCAGCAGGAAGTTGTGAATGAATGATCCATTACGGCATCATCCCGAGATTCCCATTTCCATGGAAGCCACTCTTCACCAAAATGTATTTGCACCACATTATATCAAGACGCAGATAAGAGCACAGTATAGAGCAAAAGCAAGAGGACTAGACAACATTCTGGCATGAGGAACACTCAGATTTCATGATCCATTTTCTCACGAGGTTAGTCAGGAACGTGGGTAGGTTTGCTTTTGGAGCCAAGCTTCGGAGCATAGGCTGGGCGTGCAAGTGGAACGTGAGTCAGGATCAAGGTCAGGATTGTATGAGGACTTACATACAAGCAGAAACCCAAACTTACAAGTTGAAACATACATAGAAGTTATATAGCCAGAAAGATGCCTACTGTATGCCATTGTGGCCATCGTGTCACTGCCAACTGCTTGAGGGGTATCTGCCTTTTTAGTTATCTGCGGGAAGTTCATGACCTTCACAGTGAACAGTAGGGTGCAGGGAGTGTTATTGAGCAGAGGGATATAGGATTACAAGAACATAGTTCCCTGAACATTGTGTTACAGGTAGATAGGGTGGCGAAGAAGGCTTTTGACCTGCTGGGCTTCATCAGTCAAGGAATTGAGTATAGAAATTCTGACGTTATATTACAATTGTACAAGATGTTGGTGAGGCCACACTTGCAGTATTGTGTTCATTTTCAGTCACCCTGCTATAGGAAATATACTATTAAGCTGGAAAGAGTGCAGAGAAGATTTGCAAGGATGTTGCCAGGACTCAAGGGCCTTAACTATAGGAGAGGGAGGGAGGGAGGACTTTATTCCTTGGAGCGCAGTAGTTAGAGGAGTGATCTTATACAGGTGCATAAAATGATAAGGGGTACAGATTGGATAAATGCCCATTCTTTTTCCACAGGTAGAGGAATCAAGAACTAGAGGGCATTAGTTTAAGGTGAGAAGGGAAAGATTTAATAGGAACCTGAGCTGCAACGTTTTTACACAGAGGTTGGTGGGTATACAGAACAAGCTGCCAGATGTAGTTGAGAAAGGTACAATAACCACTTAAAACTACTTTTAACGGGTACATTCATAGGAAATGATCAGAGGGATATACGCTAAACAAAGGCAAAGGGGATTAGTTTAGACGAGGCATCTTGATTGCCATGGATGAGTTGGGCTGAAAGGCCTGTTTTTGTGTTAAATCATTCAATGATTCTAAATTTGTGCCCTGTCCATCCTGAGAAGAGGACTTGGGTGTTCCGAAGAATTGTGTTTCAGAATTAGTCACACCTCTATCCAAGTTGTTACATTGGTTATTACATTTTCATATAGCTGAAAATGTAGAAAAGTACCAAAGTATGACTTATCTACAAAAAGCAGAACAAAGACAATCCAAGTAATCACCGCTCACATTACTATCAATTATCAGAGAAGTGATGAAAGATGTCACTCACAGTGCTATCAAGCTACACGTGCTCACCAACATAGATATGATAGTAGTATGGAAGAGGCTTTTGGATAGGCACATGGATATAAAGGGACTGGAGGGATATGGATCACATGCAGGCAGATGAGAGTAGTTTATCTTGGCATCATGTTCAGCGCAGATATGTGGGCCAAAGGGCTTGTTCCTGTGCTGCACTGTTCTACGCTAATAATCTGCTTGCCAATGCTTTGCTTGGATTTCACCAGGGCCACTCTCTTCCAAACTTCATGATACAAAAAGACCAAATAGCTGAATTCCAGAGATGATGTCAGTGTGGCTGCTCGTAGCATCATGATAGCATCTGAATGACTGTGGCAACAAGGAGACCAGATAAAACTAATGAATGAGCATTAAGAGAACATACTGGAAATATTCAGCAGGTCTATCAGCATCTATGGATGGAGAACCTCAATTAACATTTCAGGTTAATGGCCTTTCTTCAAAGATTGCATACTTTGCAGCAATTGACTCAACCCATGACACCACAAAGGCTATATAAGTTAAGATTAAATAAAGTTAAGATTGTCATGAAATGTTCTCATTTGCCTGGGGAAGTAACGGTCGATACAATCCAGAATAAAGCAGTCCTTTCATCAATCTATCCATTCATTCTGCCATCAGTTATCCCCCGTGACTGGACCACATACAAAAAGGAACTGTAGTTCCTCTCCTAAGCCAGTGCTCGTTAAACTATTTCAGTGTCATTCACCCTTGAGTCATTCACCCCTCTAGTTTAATTCACCTCAAAATAATTTCATTCACCCTGGGTGAACCATTCGCCAATTTAAGAAGCACTGTCCTAAGCTATCTGAACAACACAACCCAAATCTGCGACCTGTGAACGCCACCTGGAGCAAGATCCATTCCAACCACAGCATAATGACTTGGAAATACAAGTAATTCCTTCATCATTCCAAGAACTAATACCAAATAATGCGAGTTGAACTTCATCATAGGGCTGCATCAGTACAAGAAGATGACTTATCACCACCATCTCAGATGAAAATTAAAATGGAAAGAAGCATTAGCCTTGCCAGCAATGCCCACATTCCGTAAAATGCATTGGAAAAAATAGCTGTCAAATACTGCAGATTAAACTAAAGGGCATCGGCTTAAGGTGAAAGGGGGGAAATTAAAGAGTGACCACAGGGCCATTTTTTTTTCACTCCGAGGGCAGTCTGTATTTGGGATGAGCTGCCAGACGAATCTAGAGAATCAGATACAATTACAACTTTTAAAATCTTTTAGACACATATATGGAAATTAAGGGTTTCGAGGAATATGGGCCAAATACAGGCAAATGAGACAAGCACAGTAAGCTAACTTGGTCAGTATAGGCAAGGCATCCTGTGTCCGTGATGTATAGCTCTATGACACTACTATCGATCAGGCACTAAACAAATGCAGAACAGAAAACCACTTTGTGAAGTGTTAAAATTTGCATGTGCTTACAGATCTCTAGATTCCTAAATAAATTAATTATTCTTTTAAAATTAACATTTCTGAAATAATCAAGAGTAAAACATCATGAACGGGGGAGCTTCTCAATTCGGCCGGTGCCATCCTTTCAAGGGTGAGAGGAATTAAAACAATGCTTCAAGATTGATCTTTCCTAGCTGCGTAGCCGGGGAAGCAATAAAACAATGCTTCAAGATTGATCATTCTGAGGTGCGTAACCCAGGAAGCAATACATGCGTTTTAAAAAATCATTAAATCTTAAACCCCTTGGTTTGCTCAGGAGGACGATGGGGATATCGCAGATGCCCATTCATTCCCGGCAACTTATGCGGTCGCAATATTCTCCTCCAGAGGTGACTAGGCCGGTTGAAACCCACGGCCTCGATTAGCACTCGACAGCATTCCCAGCCCCGGCCTGTTATTCAGCACAAATCCATGCCCTGTACCTGTGCGGCGTACTGTTCTTCCGTCTCCTGGCGATCGCAATCAGGGCCAAGACAGCGGTGGCTCCGAGAGCGGAGTTTTTCACCGTCAGGAGTTTGCTGAAAGCCGCCATGGCCGTGACCGGAGAACGTCACGAGCGTTGCCGGGCTGGACGTCCCTCCGACTGTCAATCACACCTCGCCTTGTCACTGCGGAGGGGACTTTAACCTGAATGCAAATCACCCAGAGGAAACCCTACACGTAAACCTTGCACCCATCCTCCTCAAGTATTCCCCTTGTACACTTAACTATTGCATTGCTCGGGTCCCCAGAGAGCACGAGTTGCAAATCCATGTTGCATGTGCATTAAAGCTTACTTACATCTTACTTTTACTCCCAGGGCAGTCTGTATCTGGGATGAGCTGCCAGACGAACCTAGAGAATTAGATACAATTACAACTTTTAAAATCATTTAGACACATATGAAAAGGAAAGGTTTAGAGGAATATGGGCCAAATGAGACTAGCAAAGTAAGCTAACTATACATTATATATATATATATATATATTATATATATATATATATATATTATATATATATCTGTTTTGCTTTTGATGTTTGCCTCTGACTGATCATAGAGGAACCTTGGGGTGGCGTCAGCATGCTTGAAGCCTTCAAACATCAGCGGGTAGCAGTATAATATTTTGATTTATTTTTACTTTTATATAATGATCATTTGATATATAATTCAGAGGAAAATAAATATCAAAGAATTAGGAGCAGAGAAGGCCCTCTGGCGTTTGAGACTGCCATTGATCAGGATCACGTTTGATTTCCAGAGTGGAAAATTTGAAAGATTTGCCACTCACTTAGTGAAGAAATTTCTTCCCAGCTCAGTTCTAAATGGTCTGCCCATGATCCTGAGACTGATTCCATACTCTAAATTCTATAGTCCTAGGAAACATCCTTTCGACATTCATCTAGTTGAGCCATGTAAAATTGTATCTTTCAGGGGGTTTAATCTCTTGTGATTTAAACAAATATTAGCCCAATGCAATTATATATTTTTTAAAGTATGGAGACCACAATTGATTAGATGTGGTTTCACTTAGGCTACAGATAATTGCAGCAAGCCACTTTTAACCCTGCTCTCAAATATTCCCATACTATAAAGACCATTCTACCATTTACCTTCACAAATTTATACTGCACCTGCATGTTAGCTTTCAATGATGTGCACAAGATCCCTTTGAACATGAGCACCACCCAAACTCACGTAATTTAAAAAAACACTGCTTTTTTGTTTTGTGTATCAAAATGGATGTTCAAAATTTTGCACATTATATTCCACCTGCTGCATTCTTGTTCACATACTCAGCCCATCTGGAACAAAAAATAATAGCTGCAGGAAGAACTCAGACCCTTTATCTTGAATATAGGAATGGGCTGTAAGGAGTTGGGGAATTATCAGGTTGAAGGCTGTGGATGAGTGATCTCCTGAAATGATAAAATCTGTGATGATATGGGAGACATTACAGAGCCAATGTTTGAAATTTATTCCATTGGGATTTATTTGTTGTTGAACAAAAAAGGTGAATTATAATTTTATTTTCTGTTTCTCCTTTCTCTCTCTTCTAAGTCAATCCTTCTTTCAGCTTATTTCTCTTTCACAACTGATGTGACAATAAATATACCATTTCTAATTGCAATTTCATCTCAATTCTTCAATAGGATTGATTAAGGAATGTCTGGTACCTTGCTTTGATCCATCATATCCCAGTTACAAACCTACTCCAGATTCTTAAAGGTAGAACATCGTACAGGAACATTTGTGCAGCATAGGATCAGGCCCTTGGCTCACTATGCCTGTGCAGACCATGTTCCCAATGTTCACTAAATCCATCTTCCTGCACATGGTCTATATCCCTTCAATCCCTGCCTGTTCTTGTGCCTGTCCATATGCCTCTTAAACATTGCTATCACATGTGTTTCCATAACTTCCCCTGCCTGCGTGTTCCAGACACCACCTCGGTGTAAAAACTTGATTTGTAAATCTTCGTTAAACTTTCTCCCTCTCACCTTGAACCTGTGCCCTCTAGTTTCTTTCACCCTGGGAAGAAGGCACTGACTAACTACCCTTTTTATGTCTCTTAGACAAATATCTTGGCTAATACACAAGTGCAGAACAAAATAATATGTCGACAGTGAAAAGTGTCACACTTTGAATAAGCCCTTAAATCAAGGATCTATCTGGTCTCTTATAGTTGTGAATAATTTCACAACACCACTTCAATAAAGAACAGTGCAGTATTCTTTGTGGTCCCAGTTACATATATCTTTTACTCAATGCCACATAAAACACATTATTGCATTGTTGTTTGCAAAATCTGACTACCGCATTTCTATATTAAACAACAGCTATGTTTTACGAGTCTGAAATTTTCGGACAACCATCACATGTGGAACAATATGACATCAACAAAAGTTCAACTTCTTTGTTGAAGGAGCTGATTCATCAGAAAATAGTTCACTCTTCCCTATACCAGTAGGACTTCTTGGTCATGAAACATTAAAAACTTGTACTTATTTAGAATATGGATAATGATATCCTATTTTCATACGAAGGGATTTGATTTTTTAATTAACAAAAGCTTAAGTTACTCATTATCTAGGTGAAGCAGGAAGGTGGAAATACAACGACGGGCATTGGTTCCAAAAGATGCCACATCAGGAGTGCAAGATAAAATTAAGCAGAGGTTCACCCTTTGTGGTTGTGGTAGCCTTTGGATTACATCTGGCGACTTTATGGTTTCTATTTTATCTCTGTACCGCCCAATCCCCTGACATCAGTCTGAAGAAGGGTCTCGACCCGAAACGTCACCCCTGCCTTCTCCCCAGAGATTCTGCCTGGCCCATTGAGTTAGTCCAGTATTTTGTGTCTATACTCAATGTTAAAAATCATTTGTAAAAGTGCTCTGGCTTTCATATAATGCTCAATGCCAACTATCTCTTTTGGTTCATTGTCATTCATTTCTATTTTGTGTATAGGGCTAACATGAATATAATTGAGAATTTAGATGCCAGTAATTTGATTTATGGTAGTAAGTGAATATGAGTAATGACCACTGTTGTTACACTATAATTTTGTTATTTATATCTATAAAACACTGACACGTGTTGTGAAAGAAAATAAAAAAACTGCAGAGTTTTCCACAAATTCACAACTCTCTGGGTGAAAAGGTTTCTTCTCACCTCAGTTTTAAATGGCCTCCCCTTTATTCTAAGACTGTGGCCCCTGGTTCTGGACTCGCCCAACATCCGGAACATTTTTCCTGCATTCCTTCCCATTCTCTCTGTAATTTAAAACAAATTGGTTTTCTCTCCTTTGCAGTTCCGTTTGAAGGATCTTTGACCCAAAATATTACCAGAGGTGGAGGATGGTCATGTTCCACTTTCCACAGAGGCAGCCTGACCTATTGAGTATTTCCACAATTTTCTCAGTGTCTCCACCTATATCCTTCCTTTGTCCCCCCCCCCCTGACATCAGTCTGAAGAAGGGTCTCGACCCGAAACATCACCCATTCCTTCTCTCCCGAGATGCTGCCCGAACTTGAAGAAGATGTAGACACACTGATGGAATGGGCAGATAGGTGGCAGATGAAATTTAATGCTGGTAAATATTACATTTGGGAATGAAGAATGAGAAGAGGCAATATAAATTAGAGGGCACAATTCTAAAAGTGGTTCAAGAACAAAGAGATGGAGATAAATGTGCACAGTTCATTGAAAGAGGCAGTCTGATTGACAAAGTGGTTAAAAAGCCATCGTGGATCCTAAGTTTCACCTGTTGAGGCAGAAGAACAAGGAAGTCATAATGAACAATCATAAAGGTTTGGCCAGAAGTAATGTATTCTGTACAGTTTGGATATCATGTTCCCTGAAGAAAGTGATGCTTTTAGAGAATGTGCAGAATAAATGGACCAAAACGATTCAAAATGCCGCCTGCCCATTTCCCTACACAGATGCCAAGTTCCTTCAACAGTTTGTTTAAAAAAAAAAATCAAGATTCCAATATCTGCAGTCTCTTGTGTACTGAATTCTGTATCTACCACTGGAAAAACCTTCTCCCAGTTCTCAACATTTACTTTCAAAATTCCAACAGTGGAACTCCTTGGCCCTCCATCTGACGCAGCATTTTGCAGCTACTGATCTGCTTAATCACATTCTTGCCTCTGTCTTGCCCAGATCCTTTAAAAAAAATATTCCCAGCTCATATGTCCTCTGCTACAAACTTGATCAAATATAGGCATTACATGATTTTGCCATTTACTCTGGGAGTCTCATTGCCTTACAAAGGGTAATCTTTGCCATCTAAGGAATGCAGTAAAGATTGCCAAGACTGGTCCCAGGAATGCTGGGATTGCTGTGGGGTGAACGATTGAGGAAACTAGGCTTGAATTCTTCTTTGGAGTATAAAAGAATGGAAGGAGACCTCATCGAAACTTCCAAAATACAAAGGCCCTGGATATAAAAGGATGCAGGCTGACTAAGGAGTCCAGGGCCAGGAGCCACAATCTCAGAGAAAGCAGTTGTTCATTTAGGACATCATTTCTTTGTTCAGGTGATAGTAAATATTTGGAACTTTGTAAATCTCAATGAGATCTCCTATTGTTCTATGCACCAGATAATTTAAGTTTAGTCTCCTCAGTCTCCAGGAAGATATAAAAATTCAGTCATGGGCCTCATTGAAAACAAAAGAGATATTTCAGGATATTAATGGAATCAGGGAATGTTGTTTTCCAAGGGAAGTAGAGATAGTTCATGAAAATGCCACTGAGGTAGAAGATGAATTCTGATCTTGATGAATGTTGGAGCAGACTTAATGAGCCATTGCCCTAATGCTCCTATTTCCCATGCTCTTAGCTGGTTGAATAACATCCACAATTGGCCCTGCTCTTATTTGCCAAAACTGCTCACCACCTCAAATTCATTCTTGAATACAAAGATAAAACTTGGCTTCTTTTCTCCACTGCAATCGAATTAATCGCCACTTTATTGTCTTCATCCCCTTACCTTCAATTACATGGGCATCTTAGTTATTAAGTTTGAGAACATCTGGATAACTGCCCTTGCCACATCCTTTGCATTAAATCAACCAAATCCATTGACAGGATTGATGTGTCTACGTCTTCTCCCCAACCTAATGGTTCTGATCATGCTCAACAAGCTCCATTTTATAGACATGGCTATCAATATTATGCCCAAAGTGGCATGAGCACTTCCATGCATAATTTACCTTAGTGGACTGACATTTTCCAACTATCAGTCTTCTACCAAATTACATCACAGGTGTCACAAAGCATGATTGCTCCAATGCCGGTGGACTTTGTAGCTTTTGGGGTCAACCTATGACACTGATCACTCAAGCAAAGCCAGGTAATCAGTTTGCATCTCAAATACTTTGGGCAACTTATGACACAGGAGTCCATTATGGCGGGACTGTCGTATGTTGAAAGGCTGGAGCGATTGGGCTTGTATACACTGGAATTTAGAAGGATGAGGGGGGATCTTATTGAAACATATAAGATAATTAGGGGATTGGACACATTAGAGGCAGATAACATGTTCCCAATGTTGGGGGAGTCCAGAACAAGGGGCCACAGTTTGAGAATAAGGGGTAGGCCATTTAGAACGGAGATGAGGAAGAACTTTTTCAGTCAGAGGGTGGTGAAGGTGTGGAATTCTCTGCCTCAGAAGGCAGTGGAGGCCAGTTCGTTGGATGCTTTCAAGAGAGAGCTGGATAGAGCTCTTAAGGATAGCGGAGTGAGGGGGTATGGGGAGAAGGCAGGAACGGGGTACTGATTGATAGTGATCAGCCATGATCGCATTGAATGGCGGTGCTGGCTCGAAGGGCTGAATGGCCTACTCCTGCACCTATTGTCTATTGTCTATTGTCTATTAGGCCAAACATTAAAGGGCAATTAATGCACAGGAGATCACTTGACCACCTTGTCCCTCACTGTCCTCTGGTGCAACTGTTATGTGCCAGCCATGGGAGAAGAGTTCTTTGACTTGCTTCCTGGCAGTCTGCATGGCAATAATGCTCCAATGGGAATTGTACAGGTCCTGTTTTAACGCACATTTCTTTATGCAAAGAGCCAAAACACTGCATATAATGGAGTTTAGTTCAGCTTTGTTTAGTTTCGAGATACAGCGTGGAAACAGGCTCTTTGACTCAACAAGTCCGCGCCAACCAGCGATCCCTGCACACTTACACCATCCTACACACATTAGGGACAATTTATAATGACACCAAGCTAATTAGCCTACAAACCTGTATGTCTTTGGAGTGTGGGAGGAAACCAAAGATCCCAGAGAAAGCCCACGCAGGTCACGGGGAGAATGTACAAACTTCGTACAGTAGTCCATGGTCAGGATTGAACCCGGGCCTCTGGCGCTGTAAAGCACAACTCTACTGCTGCACTACTGTGCTATCGTGCCGCCCATTCCACTCAGTTTCTTAAATTTTTGCAGGGGAGCTGAGTGGATATTATTATTTCATGCAGCACATGTTTAGTGCACCAAAACAGGATGAAACCCAACTTCTGGGCAGTTATAGCTCTGACTTTTTCTACCTCCGATGAAAGGTTAATGGGCTGAAATGTTCTCTGTTTCCTGCTCCACAGATATTGGCTGACCTATTAAATATTTTTGCATTGTCTCTGACTATTTAAAATCTGCAGCGCTTTATTTTGGAATAATCAAAGTAATTCTTTACATTGAAATATTTACTCAAAATCCAGTCATTCTACGATGGCAAGAAACGTAAGGTTTCAACCTAAACAGATCAAGTCGTTATTTCATGTTGTTACAGTACTTGTAATATATTCGCAAATTAATTTAAAGGCTGCCTTATCAATATCAAGTGTATGTCACTGAAGAACATAGAGATCTGATTAACTGTAACGTAGCTATTAAGAACAACATATTTTCTAGATTTATCTTGATAATACAGCTTGGAATGCTGCAATATCTAAAAGAACACTACAAAAAAGTGAATATTAATACTGTCTGTGAAATTCATTTTTGAAGACATTCCTTTAAAAAACGAGTCATTGGAATGTCGGGCGAATTGTGTGAAATTCCTGTTTATTCCACAGAGTGTGAAATAAAACAAATGAAAAGAGAATAAACACAGTTCCAGTCCACTGATGAAAACCCCTGCCTTGGAGTTATGTCAGACTCAAGAACCACAGCTGTGCATTCCCACCCCCCCTGTAGCTTGACCCCATATTTCCGCAGCTGGTACATGCCACAGAGACGTAATCAACTACCATTTGCCTCACACTTTGGACAACCCAAAGGCTGGTTTTACTGTACCAAATAAACAAAATTATTTATTCCTTGATTAGATTTTGTAAAGAATATCAATGTACTTTACTTATGGCCTGCTAAATTCTATTTACTTCTATTTTACTTAAAAGTAATTATTTAATACACACTTCTAAATCAGCTTCATATGCTACATATTTATTGAGATCTGTACCCCTGTATAATCAATATGCTTTTGACTTGCTTAGCATCAACACTGCCTTCCATGTGTAGTTTCTACAGTGTTTTCTAAACTATTGAGAATGTTACATTAATTGATCTTCCATACATGGAGTCGTCAAAATAAACTATATGATGATTCATCAAATCTTCAGAATGCATTGTTCCAAAATGAAAGTGTCATAAAAATTAAATTGCATGCATAGAAACATAGAAAAATAGGTGCAGGAGGTGCAGGGGTAGGCCATTCGGCCCTTCGAGCCAGCACCGCCATTCAATATAATCATGGCTGATCATTTAAAATCAGTACCCCGTTCAGATTCACAACACTATGGATGAAGAAGTTTTTCCTCATCTCAGTCCTAAATGGCCTACCCCTTATTCTTAAACTGTGACCCCTGGTTCTGGACTTCCCCAACATCAGGAACATTTTTCCAGCATCTAGCCTGTCTGATCCTTTAAGAATATTATATGTTTCTATAAGATCCCCTCTCATCCTTCTAAATTCCAGTGAATACAACCCCAGTCGACCCATTATTTCATTATATGTCAGTCCCGCCATCCCGGGAATTAACCGGGTTAACCTATGCTGCACTCCCTGAATAGCAATTATGTCCTTCCTCAAATGAGGAGACCAAAATTGCACACAATACTCCAGGTGCGGTCTCACCGGGGCCCTGCGCAACTGCTGTCGGACCTCTTTGCTCCTAAACTCAAATCCTCTTACAATGAAGGCCAACATGCCATTAGCTTTCTTCACTGCCTGCTGTACTTGCATGCTTACTTTCAGTGACTGATGTACAAGCACACCCATGTTTTGTTGCACTTCCCCTTTTCCTAATCTGACACCATTCAGATAATAATCTGCCTTCCTGTTCTTGCTACCAAAGTGGATAACCTCACATTTATCCATATTACACTGCATATGCCATGCATCTGCCCATTCACCTAACCTATCCAAGTCACCCTGCAGCCTCATAGCATCCTCATCGCAGGTCACACTGCCACCCAGCTTTGTGTCATCTTTGCACATCAAATACCTAACTCTGGTCAATTTTGTTTTTAAATCCCAGTATGTGCCATTCAGATAATTTACATACCATGAGCCAGAACTCCTGTCTATTTCTGCAAAACATCTTTAGAAACACATTCATTTCACCCAATAGAACATCCCCACCCTCCGTACACATACATTCAGGGAGATATTGTAATAACTCCCAACAAATAGCTCACATTTTTATGAAGTAATTTGATAAGAACGTGTAACAATTTTGTAAGTATGATAGGTTTTGAGTCATACTTTTTAAAGCCCAAGGACAAAATAATGTTTCAAAATGTTAACATTAACTTAACTGCAAGGAATATAGCATTTGAGGCAAAACGAGCTGGACACAGATGAATACATGCAAGTATATTATATAAACTTTACTGAAATGTGACTTAGTGAAACAAGAATGACAGCTTAACATTCCTGCTTATAGGGCTGTTAGACAAGGTAGAGATGGAGATAAGAATGAGAGGTGTGGCAATACAGGTGAAAAAAAAAATAATGGTTGTGGAAAGGAGTCTGTTAGAAAGATTGTGAAAAGAGACAAGAGTTTGATCCAAAGGACTACAAAACTACAAGTAAAATCAAAGGTATTTTTAAGTTCATAAAGAAATGAAGATAACAAAGATAGATGTAGGAAATATTAGCAGCTAAAAGTGTAACCTACTGTATGTAAAAAGACAGAGGATATGAGAAACGTTTTTCATGAACATTTTGTGGTTATCTTCTCCAACAAAGCAGACAAAGCAATGCTGCATTTAAGGATTAAGTGCAGGAGATGGGATAAACAAAGTATTAGAGGAAGTACTAAGAATTTAACATCTTGGTAGGTGAATGAATCTCCAGCCTCAAATTAAATATATTCCAAGCTGCTAGAAGAGGCAAGAGGAAAAAGTGAAGTAGTTCTGACCACCATTTCAATCCCCCTTGGCTATAGGCATGGTGTCAAAAGATTGGACGAATGCTATTGCTTTATGTTTGTTTAAATGAGAGGCTGGGTCAAATTTAGTAATTACAGATCAGTGATTAACTTCAGTGGTGGACAATCTATTGGAATCAATTCAGAGCCATTGTATGAATCATCATGTAAAAAGGTCCATTTAGATTAATCAATGACAGTTAACTTGAATTTATTACAGGAAGACTGTGTCCAATTAATTTGACATTATATTTGAGGTGGTAACAAGTAAATGAAAATAGTGTGTTCTTTGTAATCTTCATGAGTTTGGCAAGGCTTTCAACAAGGTTCACTTGACAGGCTGGACAAAAAGTAAAAGTCAATGAGATGAAAGACAGAGAGATACATTTGATGCAAATTGGCCCAGTGATAGGAAGGCTAGTGGGGTTCCATGGGGCTCAGTACTCCTTTATTCCTGAATTACATTTGAATGATTTAGACAATTCTAAGGGGCATGGTAGAAAGGTTTGCAGATAGCAGAAAAATTACCCACATCATTGACTTGATAAGGGAAGCTTGTCAAACAGGAAGATATGCCATGGTGATAAAGTAATTAAACAGAAACATGGTTTTACCATGAGAAGTTTGGGGTAATGCATTTGGGGAACTGTAACAAGGCAATCTTTAAAAGAAGCAGGATAGCTAAATGGCATGATTAACAAAGGAATGCAAATATTTCCCAGTTCTCCCACCAGTATTACTGTCTCCGACTACATTCTATCTCTGTACTGCCCACACCCCTGAAGAAGGGTCTTGACCCGAAACGTCACCCATTCCTTCTCTCCAGAGTTACTCCAGCATTTTGTGTCTACCTTCAAATATTGTCCTTCATTGGTTGATGCTTAGAGTATGAGAGCAGAGAGATAATGCTGGAATATTAATCAACACTATTTTGATCACAGTTAGAGAACTACATAGTTCTGGTCACCACATTGCAAGAAAGACACAGTTACACTAAAGAGTTGCAGAGGAGGCTTACAAAAGCACTATCAAAGCTATGAGAAGGATTAGGTAAATTAGATGGGATTTTTTTTTTAAACAGAGTCTGAGAGAAATGAGAACCTTAAACTGAAAAGCACCTTAGCAGAGGTGACGAAAACCAGGAGGATTAGATTTTAAGCAAATGATGGAAGGAAGAGGAAGGTGACGATTTTTAACCAGAGTATAGAAATCTGGAACAGACTATGGAGAAGGACCTTGTGGTTTGAGAATTCAGAATGGGAATGGTAGAATTCTAGAACAAATTACCAGTGAAAGAAGACATTTGATATCTTAGTGGGCTTAAAGATTGATAAATCCCATGGTCCTGACATGATGTAGCCCTGAATATGATGGCAGGCGAGGCAGTGGACTGTTGGAGCTGTGGTAGAAAACTTTGAGTCATAAGATCATAAGTTACAGTAGAATTAGGCCATTCAAGTCTACTCTGCCATTCAATCATGGCTGATCTATCTCCCCCTCCTAACCCCATTTTTCTGTCTTCTCCCTCTAACACCTGTACTAATCAAGAATCTATCTATCTCTGCCTTAAATATATCCACTGACTTTGCCTCCACAGCCTTCTGCTGCAAAGAATTCCACAGATTCGCCACCCTCTGACTAAATAAATTCCTCCTCATCTCCTTCCTCAAAGAATGTCCTTTAATTCTGAGGCTATGGCCTCTAGTCCTAGACTTTCCCAATAGTGGAAGCATCCTTTCCACATCCACTCTATCCAAGCCTTTCGCTATTCTGTACATTGCAATGAGATTCCCCCTCATTCTTCTAAACTCCAGCAAATATAGGCCCAGTGCTGTCCAACGCTCATCATATGTTAACATACTCATTCCTGGGATCATTCTTGTAAACCTCCTCTGGATCCTCTCCAGAGCTAGTACATCCTTCCTCAGATAAGGTGACCAAATTTGCTTACAGCATTACATCCCTGTTTTGGCATATAAGTCCTCTTGAAATAAATGTTAGCATTGCATTTGCTTTCTTTACTACTGATTCGACTTGCAGATTAACTTTTTGGGAATCCTGCACCAGCATTCCCAAGTCCCTTTGCACCTCTGAATCCTGGATTCTCTCCCCATTTAGAAAATAATCTATGCCTTCATTCCTATTACCAAAATGCATGACTCCACACTTTGCTACATTATATTCCATTTGCCACTTCTCTGCCCACTCTTCCAACCTATCCAAGTCCTTCTGCAGATTCCCTGCTTTCTCTACACTATCTGCCCCTCCACCTATTTCCGTATCATCTGCAAATGTGGCCACAAAGCCTTCAATCCCCTTGTCCAAATCATTAATATACAAGGTGAAGAGCAGTGGCCCCAACACCGAGCTCTGCGGAACTCCACTAGTCACTGGCAGCCAAACAGAAAATGCCCCCTTTATTGCCACTATTTGCCTCTGCCATCCAGCCAACCTGATGTCCATGCTAGTATCTGCCCTTTTATACCATGGGCTCTCATTTTCCTTTGCAGCCTCCCTTGTGGCACCACGGGTCTTTAGCTTGAAGAAGGGTCTTGACGCCAAATGTCGCCTATTCCTTTTCTCCAGAGATGCTGCCTGACCCGCTGAGTTACTACAGCTTTTTGTGTCTCATTAAGTGCATTGTTGCGCATAGTTTGTTTGATGTAGTCGATCTACATGGACTTCCATAAAACTTTTGACACAGGCTCACATAGAAGTCTAGGGCAATTTCACAATTTACATCCAAAATTGAGTTGGTGATAAGAGACAGAGGATGAACTTGAGGAGGGAGAATAAGGGGGGTTGAGGGGGGATGGTGGGGGGGAGGGGAGGGGGGGGGAGGGGTGGGAGGGGGAGGGGTGGGAGGGGGAAATTGAAGGGGAGGGGGGGTGGAGGGGAGGATGGAGGGAGGGGGAGGAGGAGGAGGGGGAGGGGGAGAGGGGAGGGGGTGGAGGAGGAGGGGGAGGGGGGAGAGGGGAGGGGGAGGGGGTGGAGGAGAGGGTGCTGCACCAATGCAGGAGAGATTTGGGCCCAACAGGTCCACTTGGTCTCGTATATACTAAACCGTTGAAACCTTGGAAGTATATGATAAAAGGTATGTTGGTGTACATGTTCAAGGTTTCCTGAAGGTGGCAGTGCAGACATATAACATAGTTTAGAAGGCGTACCAGATAGTTGCTTTAATTAGATTGGGTATAGAGTATAAGAGAACTATTTTGTGTCTATCTTCGGTTTAAACCAGCATCTGCAGTTCCTTCCTACACACTCTCTTCAAATTCTCCCGTTGGATCAGCTGCCATTAATAAGAACACCACCACCCTTGTATCAGATCATATTAATAGGTGGTATTCATTTTTTTCTCTTTTACCCAGCATAGACACTCTCTTTGTTCGCTCCAATCCTTCCCCTTCCCTGCAACTTAAAACATTCCTGTGTTTGAGCTTTACCCCAGATCTGGTAAAAGGTTGTTCACCTGAAACATTCACTCTTTTTCTCTCCCCACATACTGCATGATCTTCTCAGCATTTCTGCTATCTCCTGGTTTTATTTTGGGCATCCAATTGTGTTTTGTATGAGGAGTGTTGCTAGTAATGTCCACTTTGGTCCATGTGAAATATGGAACTATGTGATCCAATGTTACAAATGGTGCGAGGCATACAATATAATTGCAATCTCCAATTCTGATCTAAATTGTCCATCAATGGGGTGTATTTTTCATAAAACCAAGCACTACGATTTCCAATTTATATTTATATATACAATTCACACAGAGGATAGTTGTTAATTTTATTTTGTCCTCAAGAATGTAAATTTGCTTATCACTATATTATCCAGTGCAGATTTACCACAAAGATGAAGCACATAGATTGAATTTAGTACCATACAAAAGCCTTGCTTCAGGATTTCACTTTCCTTCTCAATAGTCAATAGTCGTTTATTTGTCACATATACATAAATGTGTAGTGAAATGAAACATTACCCGCAGTTCAACAATAAGACCAATAAGAATAATCAATAAAAATGCAATAACACATACAATCATAAACTAACACCAAACAAAAGAAACATCCATCACAGTGAGTCTCCTCCAGTCACCTCCTCACTGTGATGGAAGGCCAGAATGTCTTTTTCCTATGCCTCTCTGCATAGTTTTATGTAATCTCCTGTTCAACATGTTACTTCCTTTTTGTCCTCCTCCCTAACAAGGCATATATTTGGATAATAATTGTTTCAAGGATAAGTTTAAAGGAAAAGGCGGAGCTGTATAGAGAATATTACTGGACTGATCCAATTGGCCATTCACTGACTTGGTTGGACATTTGATGATGTAGAGATTTTGTTTCCACTAGGAAGCCAGAAAAATTATAAAGTGATTTATCTAGGTACATATATAGTAATGGCAACTTTCCGACTTTTCCAATTACTTCTTTTCCACTTGCCATTACTACACAGGAAGTAGGAGTGATCTCACGCAGACCTAATAGAACAGATCTTCTAGTCGTTATTTCCAGTTTAATTAGTTGTTTATTGAAGTGGTTGTACAAACAAGGAGATGAACATATCAGGCTTTGCTTATTTCGCCTGCAAGTCGTAGCTGGCTGCTCAGTCCCAGGTCTCAGGTCTGTCCAGTCATTGGTCTGTTCAGGTCTGGTGAGAACTGTATGCTCTCCCTCCCTATGTTTGTCACTTCCTGTCCCATATACCCATATATATACACCACCCTGTGCATCTAATGACCACCCCCAAGTGTCCAAAATAATACGGCAAGAAATATCTAGACAAAATAATATAATATGCCAACAGTAGCTGTGACTGAGCATCAGATCTGACCACAGACATACATCTAGACTATCCCTTTATGACGCGTTGATGTGAAAGCCGTAGCAGCACAAATATTTCAAACGACTGATATTGTTGCGATTCTCAAGGTCACTTCTTTGTTCTCAATTTTCCATTACAGTAGCCGCTTTCCAATACAGTCTATAACATATAGCTTCTCCAATAAAGCTTAATGCTGTACGTACCCACTTTCCCTGCACGTTGGCATTTGGGGTTACCAATCTACGTTCGTCAGATTAGCGCAGATGGTGACCTTTTCCAGTTGATTGGGAATAGCGGTGTCAGGCTTGTGAAATAAAACAATCCCTGTTCCGTTCAGTTAATTCACAAGCTCCAGTCTCACTCATAGAGTTAGTTCTCACTTAAAGTTTAATGGCAACTTTCCGACCTTTCCAATGACTTATTTTCCACTTGCCATTACTACGCAGGAAGTAGGAGTGATCTTACGCAGACCTAATAGAACAGATCTTCAGTCGTTATTTCCAGTTTAATTAGTTGTTTATTGAAGTAGTTGTACAAACAAGGAGATGAACATACCAGGCTTTACTTTTTTTCGCATGCAAGTTGTAGCTGGCTGCTCAGTCTCAGGTCTGTCCAGTCATTGGTCTGTTCAGGTCTGGTGAGAACTGTATGCTCTCCCTCCCTGTGTCTGTCACTTCCTGTCCATTCTGCCCAGATATATACACCACCCTGTGCATCTAATGACCGCCCCCAAGTGTCCAAAATAATACAGCAAGATATATCTAGACAAAATAATATAATATGCCAACAGTAGCTAGTCTAAACATTAATGGCTCCTGCAGATATATTCACTAATTTTTAAATAATTTAGATTCTGGAAGGCGTGAGGTAATTCAAAAGTTTGAACAGAATATATAACTGTAAATTATGGAAGGTCTATGGAAAGGTAGATTTTTTTAACTCCTTATGCTTTAATATTTCAAAGCAATTTACATTTTAAACATTAAATATAGAAATACAGCTGTCCTGCTTCATCTACAAACACTGTTTGTTACAAAGAAACAGCCTAATCTCCCAAACTAGACTACCAAACTTTAGCCAACGAATGTCTGTCTGTCTGTCTGTCTGTCTGTCTGTCTGTCTGTCTGTCTGTCTATCTGTCTGTCTGTCTGTCTGTCTCTAAAACTCTCGGTTTATTTGTGTGTATATGTTTATGTGTTTATGTGTGTACCATGCCCTCTACACAGCCAAAATGGTACATGACAGCGCGACAATTTTAGGCACACCCTACTCACCATTTCCCCCTGGTCCGAATAAACCTAATTTTGTTACATTTTAAAAACAACAACTAATAAACTTTAATAAATGCACTCCCTCCCCCCCCGGGAGGGCCAGCGGGACAACCGGTGCCCGTCCCGGCGTGCCCTGCGCCGGACCTTCCTCCCGTGGTGCAGCGTGCGGTAGAGGCTGCAGCAGAGGATCCACAAGATGGCCGTCCCCGCCGATTGTGGTACCTGGTGATCTTGGCCTGGCAGAGAGTGCGGATTTTGGTTCACTTATGCTGTCAATGAATTTGGTGGATTTTGCAGACTTATGGAAATATGATTAATATGGTATCTCCAAGATTTGAACAACTACACAGAATTTAATTTGTTTTAAATCGTGGAAGTTTTCAATATTCTATGGTCATGGAGTTAAAGCTAAAGCTGCTGTTAAAGTGATAATATTCTCAATTTTAAGTGCATACTTTCTGTTATTATTTTTACATTTCCTTTCTATTCTTCTGTAATTATGGCCATAAAGAAAACTTTGTGCTGGTGTCATTACAAACTCTGACAAGGGGTGGCGCTGCAGCACGTCAAACCCATAGGAGAAGCTGGAATTAAAGCAAGGCAAGTCTACGCGGACAGTTTCTGTTAGAAATGCGGACATCGAAACTTACGATGGAAAAATGTCAAATACATTTTTTGATATTATAGTGACGGGGAAAGCCTAATGGCATTTTAGGAAGCACAGTTGGTTTGAGCATAAAGCATTTTATACACTTGGGAAAGTAAAATTGGGAAAAAGGATAAGACGCAAATTGCTGGAGTTACTCAGCGGGTAAGGCACCACCTCTGGAGAACATGGATGGGTGACATTTAGGGTCGGGACCCTACTTCTGACCATGTTCTAAGATGTTGCCTGACTCGCTGAGTTTCTCCAGCACTGTTATTTTTGTTTGTAAACCAGCATCTGCAGTTCCTTGTTTATCCTGAGCAACAGGATACTTGGCTCAAAGAATCAATGTTTTTCTTATGCACTCCACAAGTAGCACAGTAGTTATAATCCATAAAATGACCCAAAGTACTGGCGTAATTCAGCGAGTCAGACAGCATCCCTGGAGAACATGGATAGGTGACGTTTCCGATCGAAATCCTTCATCAGAATGATTGTGGGGGGGGGGGAGACATCCAAGTTCTCCAGGGATGCTGCCTGACCCACTGTTCCTCCAGCACTTTGCGTCCTTTTATGTATTATCCAGCATCTGCACTTCTTTATTTCTCGAGTTATAATTCATTATCATTTGGTTCTGTTCAATAATCATTTATTTTCTTCTCTTCATTAACGTCCTTTGCCACACAACCTTGTATTTCATTAGCATATGGCTGTTTGACGTGTTTCACTATCTTGTTAATTGGAACTAGATATTTTCTCTCCTTTATTATCTAATTTTATCCCCATTCATGTTAGATTTTTTATAAACCATTTACTATCACTATAAACTATTTACCATTTTTTACTCTTTTTAGTGGCTCCTATAGGTTGGAAGTTCATACAGGTGTATGATTTTAAATATAAATAGAGAAACATATGTAGAACACCATATTTTAATCAAATGTTTTAATAAGTGATTAAACGTTATTGTAAGTTACTTTTTCCAGTTTTATAAGGTGTTATTTGGTCAACCATTGAATTTTCACATCACAATGCTCAGTTACGTTCACAACACAGACTAACAAAATATTCGGTTTTCAGGCAAACATTTTAATGCAAAGTTGAGATATAAGGGTAAATCAATATAAAACGTTAAATAAACATATGCAGTTTTGCACTCCATGTCCTAAAAAGGCAATAGGGAATTTAGCACAGAATTAATAGGATGCTACCTATTAGGAAGAAGAGCAAACATGCTGAAAGCTTGAAAAATTGGAACGTCTGCAAAATGTCCTCAGCTCTGTAATACTGCACAACCTTAACAATAACCCTACCTCAGCAACGGTTTACCATGGCCTTTGTTTTGGTAGAACTATGTGCTTTGGTTTGCACTATTATGGTCTAGTTAACTAGTATTGCTGATGATCTATTGTACTGTTTATTGTATCTTTATTGGTTTTGTTGGTGCATTATTGTGCCAGTATAGCTGCAACAAGTTAGAATTTCATTGTTCCATTCCTGGTGCATATGACAATTAAACTCGTGACTCATGAAATAGATTATGTACATTTTATATTCAATTTTGTTTTGTGCTTATCAGGAATGAGTGAGATTACTACCTGCAGTAGAAAGTTTCAAATTACTTAATTTTCCAAATTCAGCATAATTTAGTCTCAGCTTTGTACAGCACTGTTCAATTTGCAATAGTGCTGTACAAGTCTATGATTGTTACTACCGTCTATGATTGTTACTGCATATTTGGGATCCAACAAATATTGGATTGAGACACACACTGCCAATACTGAGCTGAGACAAGATTGCAGCTCTGAGACTGTGGAACAGCATCCCACTCCCCATCAGAACTGCCCCCTCCATCGACTCCTTTAAGTCCAGGCTCAAAACCTATTTCTACTCCCTAGTGTTTGAGGCCCTCTGAGGGGGCGCTGTAAACTGTTTATGTATGTGCTGTTATGTTTGTGTGCCATTGTATGTTTGTTTTCTTAGTACCTGAACTGATGTACAGCACGTTGGTCAACGTGGGTTGTTTTTAAATGTGCTATACAAATAAAATTGACTTGACTTGACTTGAACTCTAATATAGTCTGAAGAAGGGTCACAACCCGAAACGTCACCTATCCATGTTCTCCAAGGATGCTGCCTGACCAACTGAGTTACTCCGGCACTTGGTGTCCTTCTTTGTAAACTGGTATCTGCAGGTCATTGTTTCTTCAAATGTAGTTTCCATTGGTCCAATTCAGCATGTCAGTCTGGGCTGGATTTCAACCCAGTTCTAATACCTTGAACATTGGCATTTAATCAACATCTCATTCAATAATTCTTTCTATTTTCTTGCTGAACGATATTCACATTTTCCAGAAAAAAGACACAAATGCTGGAGTAACTCAGCAGGTCAGGCAGCATCTCTGGAGAACATGGATAGGTGATGTTTTGGATCCCAACCCTCAACATAACCTATCCATGTTCTCCAGAGATGCTGCCTGACTGACACTTTGTGCCTTTTTTTGGTAAACCAGCATCTGCAATTCTTTGTTTCTACTTTTCACATTTACCAACCTGCATGTGATTCTGCAGAAATGTGGGGAGAATAAATCAACCACAATAATGACAGCAAATAGTTAAAAGATAATACAGTATCTACTCATTGCAAACACTGGAAACTTCAGTATTTATTAAATGCAGTTAATGAAAATAAACGTTTGGAAACCTACTCAATGCAGAAGGATATCCTTAAATTGAATCACTTTTGAAATGTATTCCTGATATTTATAACCTGCTCTTTGGATGTGTTACTAGCTTGTAAAACTCTCAATTACTTCACACTCATATAATAACCTTGTTTCTGGACTTTAAGCCAGATTGTATTTTTGCCTTTTTTTCTAAATCGCAGATTCACGCAAATTTGTTTATTTGTGAGAATATTGGAGCAGAATGATCCTCCAATCTCTTAAATATACTTGGACTATCTCCGACATCTCCCTACCATTTCTGGACCTCACCATCTCCATCACAGGAGACATACTAGTGACTGACATCTACTATAAACCCACTGACTCGCACAGCTATTTGGACTACACTTCTTCCCACCCTGTTTCCTGCAAAAAGTCTATCCCCTACTCCCAATTCTTCCGTCTACGCCGCATCTGCACCCGGGATGAGGTGTTTCACACTAGGGCATCAGAGATGTCCTCATTCTTCAGGAAACGGGGCTTCCCCTCTTCCATTATAGATGAGGCTCTCACTAGGGCCTCTTCTATATCCTGCAGCTCCGCTCTTGCTCCCCCTCCCCCATTCGTAACAAGGACAGAATTCCCCTCATTCTCACCTTCCACCCCATCAGCCAGCATATCCAACAAATCATCCTCCAACATTTCTGTCACCTCCAACGGGACCCCACTACTGGCCACATCTTCCCATCCCCTCCCCTTTCTGCATTCCACAGAGACCGTTTCCAACGTAACTCCCTGGTCCACTCGTCCCTCACTACCCAAACCACCCCATCCCCGGGCACTTTCCCCTGCAACCGCAGGAGATGCAACACCTGTCCCTTTACCTCCCCCCTCAACTCCATCCAAGGACCCAAACAGTCTTTCCAGGTGAGACAGAGGTTCACCTGCACCTCCACCAACCTCATCTATTGTATCCGCTGCTCTAGATGTCAACTTCTTTACATCGGCGAAACCAAACGCAGGCTCAGCGATCGTTTCACTCAACACCTTCGCTCAGTCCGCCTTAACCAACCTGATCTCCCGGTGGCTGAGCACTTTAACTCCCCTCTCACTCTGACCTTTCTGTCATGGGCCTCCTCCAGTGCCATAGTGAGGCCCACCGGAAATTGGAGGAACAGCACCTCATATTTCGCTTGGGCACCTTGCAGCCCAGCGGTATGAACATTGACTTCTCCAACTTTAGATAGTTCCTCTGTCCCTCTCTTCCCCTCCCCTTCCCAGTTCTCCCTCTATCTTCCTGTCTCCACCTATATCCTTCCTTTGTCCCGTCCCCCTGACATCAGTCTGAAGAAGGGTCTCGACCCGAAACGTCACCCATTCCTTCTCTCCTGAGATGCTGCCTGACCTGCTGAGTTACTCCAGTATTTTGTGAATAAATACTCCAATTTACTTATTATCAATGAATATTTTGAAACAAAATGTAAATAAACCATTTCTAAATTCCATTAAAGGGTTGAAAATATATTTAAGGATATTTACTTTATTTCGTCCTTTTGCAACCAGAAATGTATCAAAAGGTCTTTAGTATCCTGTCAACTTGCAGAACAGTATGCTAGTGTTCCCAGACTCGCATGCTTACCTCAGGTATGTGCATTGCACATATGTTTATTTCAATTTACGTTTCAGGATCATTCGGATTACTCGACCAAACCAATAAAAGAGCTAAAGTTAATCTTTAATTTCAGAAACCTTATAGGCCAACGCAGCTACCCTACTGAATATTTGTGATATTCGTGTTACGGGAAATAAATGTTGAAATATATTATCAACAAGTATCAGAGGAAAACTGCTCAATTAATCTTCCATTAAAAAAACGAAATTCCTTACACGCTAAGATGTTCCACCCATTATCATTATATTTTTCGCTCTCACCTCTGCCTCCAACTCAGGGGTAAAGGTCATTAACAATTTTAATTAAAATTTCCTCCAGGTCGGATCATTAGTTAATGGCCTGTGATTACTTCCAGTATAGTTTTACTATTTCCAAAGGCGTGAGGTATGACGAGGCACAAGTCTACTAGTCAGATAGTGATGATAGTATTGCACTACACTCAAGGACGTGTAAAATTGGCAAGCTTTTATCACAATCTAAATTATCATTGGTGTTATGCAACAGTCAAGCACTGGATCACTAGAGTACACTGGTTGATGTTAGGATTTTGTAAGTGTTAAATCCATGCTTGCAAGCAAAAGTGCTGGCAGAAGATAAAACGGCACTTTTATTTCCACTGAATCACTTCGCCAGGGCAAGTTTTCCT